>NW_026555332.1:50211709-50411134 GCF_029017545.1 Prosopis cineraria
GAAAAATGAAGATGCAAAAATGGAAAACTCAACCTCCAATCAAAACACGCGCGCGCGCGTGCACGCAACAAAAAGCTTTCCCAATGGAAGTCAGAAATCTCAAATTAAACAATGCAAATAAAGAGCATGAATCTGCGTGACTAAAACTAGAATTCTATTGTTATCATTTTTTCCTTAAAAGGAAGAGAACTTCCAAATTACAAAGTGGGAGGAGTAGCATTAACCTATCAACAATTGACCCGGCTATGGAGATTGATTATCAAAAATTAGCAGAACATCCAGTCACAATTATGGAGATCAGATTTCAGAATGGGAGTACTGAAAAGATCAAAATAAAGAGGAACCACTAACCACATAAGCTTTCTGTTCAAATTTTGGTTCAGCAAGAAGAGGGGAACTAAAAATGGTTTCAGTCAACTAGCATACCGCAAAAAGATCAGGTACAAATAGATCAAGTTAATAACGATTGACAGATACAAACACAAAAGAATGGTTTCATCACAAGATAGTTTCTTATAGTCAGAGAAAATAAAATGTAACTGATCCACTGGATCTTGTAGATACAAAATATCATCTATAATTATTCAGACATATAATGAAATTGACAGAGTACGACAAAAACAGATGAAGATACACTTTATGCAAGAAAACATACCAGGCATTATGTCTTGACTGGGATTTCCATACATAACCAATGAATTGCGGTCATTAAAAGCCTTCAGTGGAAGCATCTTAATGATAAGCAATGGGCAAAGGTGCTCAAACAAAGAATGCTGCATTTCTACAAACTCATCATTGGTATAGGTTCTATTCTCCCATCTTGATAAGAAACTTTCATCAATTCTGCCAATAAAGAGGAGACTGTGTTCAGGGCAAGAAATTACCACCACCCTAAAAGTACAACTCTGGGTCAAATCTGATTGACACACCTAACATAATGTCAAGCACATATAGACAGAAATTATTTTACATTTTCATTAACCAAAATCAAAAGTTGCATAGCTATACAACAACATCAACAAGGTGGGGTTGGTTACATGAATCCAACAACCAAGTCTTTTGATATATTGTATAGCTACAAAAAAGAAAAATATATTTGCCTTCTAAAGCTGTTTTTGCAACCAGAAAAAATCCATATAGATTTTTTCTGGTTGCACACCAAGCAGGCTTAATAAGTATAATATAATATAGCTCTTTTATTAGGCATCTGATTAGTGCATCACAGTAATGACTCAAAGTCACCCAGATAACTCTGGTGCTAAAGACTGTGTGCTCAAAATCACAATCAAATGGGCAAGCAAAAATACAGTAGTTAAAGGATTAGATTAAAAGATTCAAGGCAGCATCACTAATTCCCAAACAAGGAACACAAAACATTATTAGTGCATGCACTCACTCCTTCTGTCCTCTCGCATGTAGCAGAACCTGATGCAACACTAAATCAGTAGCATCAGACAGATTTTCGCTTATATAACTCAAGAATCTGACAATAATTGCATTTGAGGGATCTGCAAACATCTTGTCTATCAACGGTCCAATCAAGAAGCTCCAGTCTTGAACCTGTTGTATCACATAACGTAATTTTATCAACTGAAAAAGTTTACAAATTACAAAAGCAAGATAATACAAAACTGCTATGGACCCCAAAAAGAAATATGAATACAGAACCACTATATATATAGCATATATTATCGCATCGCATTCCAGAGAACTAAAGTATATTAAAGCTCTCAACTTCCATAACTCAGTTGCCGTTGCAGATTGAGCAATTCATAGGATATATAACGAGCCAGCAAAATAATTGCAAACCAACCCAAAATGGGTATCAAGCTCAACCATCAACTTCTCCTAAAATGAGTTCGTTACACTTAATAGTGCTTTCTTAACACAATGAATGACTACTCAGTGTTGAGTGTATATATGTTCTGCATAGCTATGAATGCCTCTGCATGTTTAAACACACGTGGCAGAAAAAGAAAAGTACAAGATGATAAATGTTGGTTATCTGACCTATTTGTTGATCATGACATTATATTGCATATAGTAAAAATGGTTTGGACTATACAGCCATATCTGTAATTTCATTATGAATCTTACACTATTAGACCACTCCGGAGTCAGCTTGAGTACTCGGTCAGCATCCAACTTTGATCCTGACACCAATAAAAAAAAAAAAAGAAGCATGAGAATAAAATGGTTGCCATATTCCAGGCCCCAAAAATGAAAATAATAGAAGACTAAAGTGCTTAACTAAGATCAATTGCTCAAATTTATGGCCACAAAGTTTAAGGAAAAAAACAGTGAAATCAACAGCTACAGCATGATATATATATATATATATATATATGTATGTATATATGAATGTCAATATAACGGGACCAGACAAGTTGGCTCAATAAAAAAACTGGTGGACTAACACCTAGTTTGGTTCAGAACAAGGTCAAAACTAGACTCCTTCAGAACCAGTCAAAGATAGGTAAGCCGATTTGGAAGAGCCATGATTTTTGGGGAAACAATTACAGGCCTGTGCAAAGAGTCCAACAATTGAGCCCATTATGGTTCTTACGCCTACCTTCCTTGCCCTTTTATATCCCCACTTCACACTTATATCTAGGCGACATACTTCTTCCATTCAACTCCCCCATTTCTATCTTACATATCAACACCATTTTCTTCTCATTCTTCTTTCTTGTCATGATCCTCTACTTTCTTGCCATCCAGAAAAAGGCAACAAAAGGCCAGGTAAATGCTTGTAATTGTGGAAAAAAGAAATATATATATATATATACACAATATTTACAGTAATATTTTTTCTGTTATTAGATTTTATACAGGAGAATCAAATAGGATCAGATATGTTAGGGAATTATTTTGTTTTTATTTCTTTTCTCTGTAAATCCCTAGAATCTCAGCCTAGATGGTGGCCACACACATGTATATATTCTGTTGACTCCTATGAATAAGAATTAATTTCGTCCTGCACATTCCTCTTCATGGTATCAGAGCACGAGGAAGAAGGAAGAACTGAATCATTGGAGATGGAGATGGACTCGAACTCTCAACCTGAAACACAAATCTGGCTTAGAGGGTTTGTCTACTGTGGGCTCGCATCAGTTCGGGTCTAATGACTGGCCAAGAGAGCTCACTTTTCTCCCTTGTCTCAGATAGACTTGCCGGCATCAACTATCGAGAATGGGCCCAGTCTGTTTGACTTGTAATAGAGGGTCATGGCAAGTAGGGGTATGTCTCAGGCAAGTCCCAATGTCCAAAATCAACAAACATCAAGGCTTTCAAAGTCTGAAAGGCCAAGAACTCAATGGTATGTTTCATGGTTGGTAAATTCAATGTTACTAGATGTGAAGAAAAGTTTTTTATTTCTGCCAACAGCTTGAGAAATAAGGGAAGCTGGGGAGGAGGAGGAGTACTCTGATGGTGTGAAACACTTCACAAATATTTGAGATTAAATCAAAGTTATGGCTCATAAAGCAAGGTAATCATGACCCAAGTGAATATTACCGTGAAAAAACATCTTAATGGCAAGAACTGGATTTAATTACCACTAAGGAATAGACCAACTCTAGGATGCTGCTAGGTTCCGGAAACGGGTTGAGAAAGAACGTTTCTGAGTTATTAGTGGGACTCAATTCTGACCTAGATGATGTCTGTGGCAGAATTTTAAGCCTAAAACCTTTGCCATATGTTCGTCAAGCCTTTGCAATGATCCAAAGAGAGTATTCACAAAGAAAGGTAATGTTAAAAGATGAACCTATCTCTCCAACTAGTGCTCTTGAAGCTTTTGCATTTGCTCTTGTTGCCGAGTCTAATGATCTAGAAACACTAAAGGGCGTCCTACATGTGAACACAGCAAGAAGGTTGGTCACACCAAGGACAAGTATGGGGATCTCCATGGCAAACCCCCTGATTGGAAGCTAAGGAAAGGTAGAAGTTGTGGCTATGTTGCTGAAAGTTCCATTGGAGATGATAATAGTTCTCCTTCCTCAATATAGCCCTCAAATGATCAACTAAACAAAATTCTTGAGATGCTTTTGGCTCTACAAACCAATAGTAAGCAAGATGTTGCCATTGTGGTTCAAAGAGGTAATTTTTATAAAGCTTTAGCCACTATTAAACAATATGCACAAGAAGTTATTAGATAGTAGACTCAAGTGCTTCAAACCATATGACTGATGATATTAAATTGTTTAGAACATATGAACCTTGTAAAAGGAAACTTACAGTCACGATTGCAGATGCATTAGAATCAGTTATTACTAGTATTGGGAGTGTACAAATTTCATCTACTCTCACCTTACATCATGTTCTACATGTTTCGAATTTAAAGCGTAGTTTACTTTCTGTGAATAAATTAGCTAAAGATGAAAGGTCCCATGCTGACTTCTTTACTACTTATTGTCTTTTCTAGGATTTACTAACGGGGATGACGACTAGTAGTGTTGAAGAGTTTGACGGTCTCTATTACTTAGATGGAAGTGAAGTTAGCAAAGCTAGGCCATACAATAAGGTGTCTCTCCCTAGGACTAGTGTGTTGGAGTTGTGGCACAAAGGTTTAAGTCACCCTAATTTCAAATATGTCAAAAATGTTTCCTTCAATTTGCAATAAAAATAATTGTTCTCAATTCTATTGTGATTCTTGTGAGAAAGCAACACATCATTGTACTTCCTTTTCTCATCTACCATAAATTGCATCTAAACCTTTTATAACAATTCATAGTGATCTCTGGGGGTCCTCAAGGACTCCTAATAGAACTCACTCAAAGTGATTTATCATCTTTATTAATGATCATTCTTGTGTTAGTTGCGTGTTTCTTTTAAAAGACAAATATGATATATCACAGGTGTTCATCAATTTCTATCATATGATTAAAACCCAGTTTCACACATCTATTCAAACTCTCTATATTGACAATGGCACAGAATATTTCAATAAACACCTCTCTACATTTTTTACTTCCAATGAAATTGTACACAAAAGTACTTGCCTATATAGTCCTCAGCAAAATGGCATTGCTAAGATGAAAATCAGGCACATCCTTAAAACAGCCCGTGCACTTCTCTTTAGTAGTAAGGTTCCCAAATATCACTAGGATGATGCTGTCCTAACTGCAACTTTCCTTATCAATCATCTCCTAAACTGCACCCTATCTTATCAAACTCCTCTTGATGTTCTACACCAAACATATAATCTACCCTACTTGGAAAACATACTTTCCTTAAGAGTGTTTGGTTGTACTACCTATGTTCATCTTTATCATACAAATAAACTGGATCCCAAAGCCGTCTGCTGTATTTTCCCAGGTTATTCTGCCACTAAAAAGGGTACAAGTGCTTTGATCCTATCGCCAAACATGTATTTACCACTTGTGAAGTCACTTTTCATGAAAATGAACCTTTCTACTCCCAATCTACAATTCAAGGGGAGAATTGGAATGAATTACAGATTACTATGAGTGAAAACATGAGTGAACCACTTGAAACAAATCCTATACCTTACCATTTGACCCTTGACCTATAGACCTCGACCCTAGCCTAGAAATTGAGACCTACAACACCAGTACCACCACCCTATTAGAAAACACAAGTGATGTGCCAAATTCTAGTCCCAAGGAGAAGGAAAAGTCTAAGACAAGGGGAGATACCAGATTTGCACAAACCTATACACGAAGAAACAAGACAAGTAAAGAGATCCATGCCCCAAGCACTAATCAAGAGTTAGAATCGGATGTAGGTCCAAAAGAAGATAATAGTGGTATTGTGGAAGAATCAAGTTGTGATGATAATCTTGATTTACCTATAGTTGTGAGGAAGAAGTCGAGAGTCTGCACTAGGCTTCCTATTGAGAAATTGTATCCTATCAAGCACAATCTACCAAATTGTGTGGATTTATTGCCCACCTAGAAAATGTCATAGTACCGAAGAATATTGAAGAGGCCTTGGCTATACCTGAATGGAGACAACTTATAATGGAGGAAATGGAGGCGTTGACAAAGAATGATACTTGGGACGTTGCAGAGTTACCTCCAGGTAAGAAAGCAATTGGACGTAAGTGGGTCTTTACGCTCAAATATAATGCTGATGGAGGTCTAAACAAACATAAGAGAAGGCTAGGTTTTTCCCAGGTATATCGTATAGACTACACTGAGACATTTGTACCACTAGCCAGGTTAAATACTGTCCAGATAATTCTCTCACTAGCAGCCAACCTTGACTGGTTGTTACATCAATTAGATGTGAAGAATGCTTTCCTAAATGGTGAGTTGAAAGAAGTGCATATGAAGTTACCTCCTGGGTTCCCAAGGAATAAACCAAATCAAGTATGCAAGTTGGAGAAATCCTTGCATAGATTAAAACAATCTCCAAGGATTGGTTTGAAAGACTTACACAAGTACTCAAAAAGGCAAGGTTCACACAAAGGTCAAAGCAACCACACAATGTTCTTCAAACACCGAGGTACTAAAATTACTATATTTTTGGTTTATGTGAATGATATGGTCCTCACAGGTGATGATCTTGAAGAGATTGAAAACCTTAAAAATGTACTAGCCCAAGAATTCCATATAAAAGATATCGGAGAAATGAAGTATTTCCTAGGCATAGAGATGGCAAGATCCAAGAAGGGAATCTCTATTTCCCTGAGAAAATATGTGCTAGATCTCTTGAAAGAGACTAACATGTTGGGAAGCAGACCTAGTGATACTCCTATCCGAGTTGACAAGATAAGCAATGAAGAGGACCATGGCAAGTCTATTGATACGGATAGGTATCAATGTATGGTGGGAAAATTGATTTACTTGTCAAATGCTAGGCTAGATATTGCCTTTGTGGTTGGAATGGTAAGTTAACACTCCCATGACCCCAAATAGAAACACTTGAATGAGGTCCACAAAATTCTCGACTATTTGAAAGGCACCCTGGAAAAGGTTTATGGTTTAAGAAATCTGAGAAATAGAATGTAGAAATTTTCACAGATGCAGATGGGCAGGTGATCAGGAGGGTAGAAAGTCTACATCTGGACACTGCACGTTCATTTGGGGAAACTTAGTTACTTGGAGAAGCAAGAAGCAGAGTGTAGTTGCTTGTAGTAGTGCAGAAGCAGAATTTTGAGCCATTGCTTTAGGAATTTGTGAAGGTATATGGCTCAAGAGAGTTCTTGAAGAACTAACAAAAAATGTGAACTTGCCTATTACTCTGTACTTTGATAGCATGGCAGCAATTAGTATCTCACATAATCCAATTCAACATGATAGGACTAAGCATATTGAGATAGACAGACATTTTATTAGATAGAAGATTGATAGTGGCATCATCAAGATGAGGCACATACCAACAAGGAAGCAAACAACTAATGTTCTTACCAAAGGATTGAGTAGATATAAGTTTGATTATTTCATTAGCAAGTTGGAAATGATGAACATCTATGTTTTAACTTGAGGGAGAGTGTGGATATATATATAATATTTATTGTAAATATTTTTCCGTTATTAGATTTTATACGATAAAATCAAATAAGATCAGATATATTAGGGAATTAATAATCCCCTACATCAAGTTATCTATATATTGTAGGAGATTATTAGCCTTTATTTATAATTATTTTAAGCATTGCACTTATCCTTTTTTTATTAGTTGACCCTACGATCAAGATAGAATCCTAGGATATCATTGCTTTTATTGGCTTACCAAGGATAGTTCTCTCTACTTGTACATAAATAGTGTAAAATTTATATATATATATATATATATAAAATAAAGAGATGTGATTTAAAAAAAAGGTGGAATATAATCATTATAAGTAACTCCGCCTATGTTTATAGCCGGTCCCAAGCCCGGGTAAAGGAGGAGGGTTGTGTTAGGCCATCAACAGCCAATGTAAAAATTTGTTGAATCTATCATGAACATGGACAATAGATGTTATAATGTTAATGCTAGGTCGTTGCCCGTAAGTAACGCGCTGCATGGCTCGAGTACAGTGATAAGTGAGTTAGAGCCGCTGCATCGGCGCCCGGATGTAGTGTTAAATGAGCAAGGGCTACCGCGTCATTCTGGACGCACGCGGCTAAAGAAGTTAGTCCATAAGAGCAAAATTAGATTTGGTACTTGGAATGTTGGGACATTAAATTGTAAATCTGTAGAGGTTGTAGGGGTTATGATTCAAAGGAAAATCAATATCCTTTGCTTGCAAGAAACAAAATGGCGTGGAGAAGGAGCTAAGGATATTCAAGGTTTCAAACTTTGGTATACAGGAAAAGTAAGTGCACGCAATGGAGTAGGCATCATTATAGATAAGGAGTGAAGAAGAACGTTGTAGAAGTTAGCAGAATTGGAGACAGAATTATTTCTTTAAAAATGATAATTGGACGTGAGACTGTTAATATTGTTAGCGCTTATGCGCCGCAAGTCGGGACAGAAGCCAGTCTTAAGGAATTATTTTGGGAGGATCTGGAGGGGTTGATTCGACACATACCACAGAGTGAAAAGATTTTTATTGGAGGAGACTTTAATGGGCATGTCGGGAGGGAAGCTGGTCAGTATGCGAGGGTGCATGGTGGTTTTGGTTTTGGAGAGCTAAACAATGAAGGGCAAACTCTTCTTGATTTCTCATTGGCGTATGATTTTAAGATTGCCAACACTTGTTTCAAGAAGAGAGATGAGCATCTCATCACTTACAAAAGTGGAGCCTCAAGGTCGCAGATTGATTTTCTTTTGGTTAGGAACACAGATAGAAAACTTTGTAAAAATTGTAAGGTGATCCCTGGAGATGCTGTAACGACACAACATAGGGTCCTAGTCCTTGATGTGTGTATTATGAGTAAAATCCAAAAACGTCGACAAGTAGTAACACCAAGGATTAGGTGGTGGCAATTAAAAGGTGAGAAGCAAGATATTTTCAAGCGAAATCTTTTGGATAAAGGAATTTGGGATTCTCAGGGAAGTGCTAACATCATATGGGAGGATATGGCTAAAAAGATACGGGAGGTTGCAAAAGTAGTTTTGGGAGAATCGAAAGGTTCTGGTCCGAGAGATAAGGAGTCTTGGTGGTGGAATAATAGTGTACAGGACAAAATCAAGTATAAGAAGAACTGTTTTAAAGCCATACATTTGTGTAACAATGAGGAAAATTGGGAGAGGTACCGTATGGCTAAGAAGGAAACTAAGAGAGCTGTGGGTGAAGCTCGTTCCAAAGCTTTTGAAGAATTTTATAAGAACCTTGAGACGAAGGAAGGAGAGCAAAATATTTATAAGATTGCCAAGAGTAGGGAAAGAAAATCAAGAGATCTAGAACAGGTAAGGTGTATTAAGGATGAAGAGGGAAGAATTTTAGTTACAGATGATGAAATTAAAAATAGATGGGAGACTTATTTTTCTAAACTTTTCAATGATGGAGAGGATTCATCTAGTAACTTAGAGGATTTAGTAACTGGTGAAAGAGAACAAAATTTGTCATTCTATCGAAAATACGTGATAAGGAGGTAAAGGAAGCTCTTAAGAAAATGGCAAATGGTAGAGCTAACGGACCTGATTGTATATCTATCGAAGCGTGGAAATGTTTAGGTGAAGAAGGGGTGAGATGGTTAACTAAGTTATTTAATGTGATTTTACGGTCCAAGAAAATGCCTGATGAGTGGAGGAGAAGTACATTAATTCCTATTTATAAAAATAAAGGAGATATTCAGAATTGTACTAACTATAGAGGGATTAAACTCATGAGCCACACAATGAAATTGTGGGAGAAAGTAATTGAGCACAGGTTGAGATTGGAGACAAGTATTTCTGAGAATCAATTTGGTTTTATGCCAGGTAGATCAACTACAGAGGCGATTTATCTACTAAGGGGATTAATGGAAAAGTATCGTTGTAAAGATAAAGATCTACACATGGTTTTTATTGATTTGGAAAAAGCTTATGACCGTATACCAAGAGAAGTGCTTTGGAAAGCGTTGGAAAAAAAGGGAGTACGGATTGCCTATATTAAAGCCATACAAGATATGTATGAGGGGGTAAAAACTAGTATAAGAACGCCTAGTGGTCAAACAAAGGATTTTCCTATAAAGATTGGACTACATCAGGGATCATCTCTGAGTCCTTATTTGTTCAACTTGATTTTAAATGTTTTGACGGAACATATTCAAGAGGAAATCCCGAAATGTATGCTCTTCGCGGATGATATAGTTCTTATAGCAGAGACAAGAGAAGAGGTTAATTGCAAACTTGAGTTATGGAGGAGGACATTGGAGTCGAAAGGTTTTCGTCTGAGTAGAAGTAAGACGGAATATTTATATTGTAAATTTGGTAAAGGACTATTCGAAAATAATTTGGAAGTGAAATTGGGAGATCAAATTATACCTCAAGTGGAAAAGTTTAGATATTTGGGAGCCATTATTCAAAATGATGGCGAAATCAGTGGAGATATTTCACATAGAATTCAAGCTGGGTGGTTTAATTGGAGAAAAGCTAAAGGAGTTATTTGTGACCGTAAGGTGCCTAATAAACTTAAAGGAAAGTTTTATCGTACTGCTATCAGACCGGCAATGTTATATAGTAGTGAATGCTGGGCTCTAACGGGACAGCAAGAGCATAAAGTTGGAGTAGCAGAGATGAGAATGTTACGATGGATGTGCGGACATACACGTAAAGATAAAATTCGAAATGAGCACATACGTGAAAAAGTGAGGGTGGCACCTATTGAGGAAAAAATGGTAGAAAATCGGTTGAGATGGTTTGGGCATGTACAAAGAAGACCAAGGGAGGCACCGGTGAGAAGAGTGGAACATATAACTTTGAGTCCGATTAAGAGAGGTAGAGGAAGGCCTAAGAGAACACTCTTGGAAGTTGTTGAACGTGATCTCTTAATTAATAATATTTCTAAAAGCTTAATAAATGATAGAGCACAATGGCGTCTTGCAATCCATGTAGCCGACCCCACCTAGTGGGATAAAGGCTTGTTGTTATTGTTGTTGTTGTATAATCATTATAAGTAATAAATTAACAAATTTCATCAAAATAAATAAATAACAACAGAAGATAAATTCTACCCATAGATTTGCTCTTTACTATCCTTCATCATTCCTCATTACTGTTGAATTTTTATATATAATGTAATTATAATATATAAAATTAAAACATACTAATTTAATTATGACCCATTTGACCACGGTTCAACCATAGACCAAACAATGAAATTTGAACCAATGGCTCAACTAGATCAACAAGTCTAGTTTTTAAGACCATTGATATACATACATAATCAATACATACATATACATGCACAGATTGATATATACAAGTAAGGATTACCAGACATTGACATACAACATACAACTTGATAATATTGTTATTCTCACCACTCTGAATATTGACTAACAATAATTGTGCACAAAATCAAGTCAATCTTTTATTCAGCCATTTCAACAACCACGATAATTTGAACAAACATCTATATGGACATCAACAAGACAAGCTCATTAATAGTCTGTTAAAACATGAGGCCAAAAAAAAAAATGAAAGAAAGGAGGCACCTTTCTTCTCTGCCACCTCTGGAAGATCTACGCTTTGGCTGATGTTGCTGTAAGGATGAGGAGTGAAACTTAAAATTACAAGAACAGTAATATATAACATGCGTTGGTAAAAAAAAAAAAAAAAAGTAACATATAACATGGTACAAGATCATATATTTTGGACTCCCACTTTCAAAACCTAAAATTTTTGGCTTTGCAAGTTGAGCACTGCAATTTTAAAGGCAAAGTTGAAAAAAAAAAAAAAAACAGGAAGGACGGAGGGGAGGGGGGATACCTAAGGCAGTCTAGCATCAAAAGTAGGACATCATTTTTCTGGTTGTGAAATTTGAGGACCCTAATAAGGGCATCAGTAGCAGATGATTGTACCCTCTCAATAGGAGAGTAAACAAGACTGACCAATGTTGGCAAGTGCAATGAAGGGTCTGCAGAAGTATTTCAGCAACTCATAAGTGCCGCTACTCATAATAACACAATTTTTGAAAAGAAAACCGTGATCAAGAATCAGAGATCATTAGAAATAGGTGGCCAATGATAACCAAATCTAGATCAAAATCACCGCAGCATATCATAAATATTGATACATGCCAGATCATTTAGTTGTGTAACACATTAACAGAAGGTTTACCAGTAATCATAATGTAGAAAGGGATCAAATCAATACGATTATGCTGATGCTTAAATACATGCCTATAAAAATTATATATCTGCTATGTGAAAATCAAGGGCGCGCAGAGAAGCATAGGAGTGGAGTGATTAAATGAAACATTATAGAAGTATGAAGTAATAGGGAGATGAATATTAGGAAAAAGAAAAAGTATACCAAAATAAAGAACCAATTCAACTTAAAAACCTAAGCTATTTGGTGCAGAAGATCACAAATATGACCCTCTTATGTAACATTTCACAACCCAAAAAAACCAGGACAGATACAGGCATATGCACAATTGAGTGCGCCTACCATTTAGTTTTAGGACTAACCTAAAGCTGGAAGTAATTTGGAAGCCAGCTCCTGAATCACAATGTCTTCATCTCCAAGCCGCTCCAGCAAGCTGTTGGCTACATCTTGCCTGAAATAATCATGTTAACAGATTAAAATAAAAGATCCTCAAAATTATAATAGCTGCCAGTGTAATCATACCAAGCAGAAAGTAGAGAAGACTTCTGTGAATTTGTTGATATGTCAATCACTTCTGATATAACACCAATAGCATTTCGTCTCTGGGAAATATTTCCAGATGAAAGGCGCTTTAAAACTTCTTCAAGGCACTTACCATCTTCGCTCCTGGTGGATCATAATGCAGATCAGTAAATAATACATGTACTAATTTAGAATAAAGTTCATTGATTTGGAGAGTTATCCTTCTTAGCATCAAATGGAAAAGAACAGAGTGAATACATTGAGCAGTATTCTGCTATCAGCTTAACCACAGCCCTTGCTGTACCTTCCTGCTCATCTAGAAGGTGGAGCAGAAAAGGCATTACAGCGTCCACTTGTCTGCTGTTAATATTTGTGCTTCCAGTTGAGCAATTCGGCTTCGAGATGATAGCCTTGAAGATTGAAACCACCCCATCGATAATGTCTTCACTAGTACAAGTTAGCTACGCAGAAAGAGACAGAAGTAGCTATCAATATGACAACAAATTAAGTTTCAATTATAGCTATTATATGTTAGCATTAGTGCCTGTCTCAATAGCATGATTATACTAAAAAGCAAGATATTAGAAGCAATTGTTCATTCTATATCGATATGCCACATAACAGTAAACATTCATATCAAAAGGCAAAATCCATATCATCAATCACAAGTACTAGAACAGGATTCCTCTTTCAAATGGCAGCATAACAACCTTTTGAACCAGAACACTACTCAAATAAGATCACATCAGGATCATCATGCAAGATATACCTTAGCCAGCTATGTAGAGTCAACATATTTGAATGACAGTTTATTCTGGATTTATGCAAGTAAACCACATTAGCATGCTAAAACTATATCATAGGATGACAGGGAAGGGGCAATACTAGTTATTTGTGGAGGAGTTTGAATTCCATCAATGTCAACTGCCTATGATATAGCTAAAAAGTGAGCATTCATCTCTCGTCCAGATACCAAGGGCCCTATAATTGCATCCAAGTTATAATCAATGACAATGTCATGCAAACAAAAGACAATAATTCTCCTAAGCTCATGCATGACAGTTACTAAATTAACATCCTTGTAATAATTCAGGACTAGGCACAAATTTTGACACCTGGAAAGTACATGCAAAACAATTTGCCAGATTATAGAGCTGTACAGAGGCCTTCTAGAAGACCTTTGGTTTAGGTACCTGTGGTACAAGAATCCGTGATATATCCATCCCACATTCTAATATTGTGCTTTCAAATTTCTTGCTATCTAGACGTCCCAATAATAGGCATAAACAAATCAAGAAAAACCGTCTTGTCTCCACTTCACTATCTTTCTTGTCAGCAAGCCCGCAAGAATGGTTGTCCATATAATACTGAATGATTCAAGGATATCAGCAACAAAACAACTCCAACAAATGCCACGCTTGAGATAACAAATTAGCATTTCAGATATTATATTTATAATCAATCAATCAATATATTTCCAATCAACTCAAGACAATAAATCTACTTGTAGCCAATATCAGGCACCATAGACCCCAAATATAAGATAAATAATCCTACTCATTGAGGATATGAAATGAGGCGAGTATGCATTCTCTTTTGCAAACAAAGATGAAACCATCACTAAAAATAATCCCATGGCAAACATCAAACAGCAATAACAAGATATTCAAATTCGAAGTGAGTTGGAAAGTTAATGCTTCAGATTATTTCAAAGCATATGTAAAGCCAACATCTACAGCATAACCTGAATCCCAGACAGATACTGGTCCAAAAGCTCCTTGTAACGCTGTGGAAATTTCTGGTCTTCCAAGTATAATAGCCTACTATAGTGCTTCCAGCAAGAAGATAGTAGCAAATCTCCCGTCTTGAGAACATTAGAATCTGTCTTCATGTTTTAGTCCAAGAAAATCAAGGTTCATAAAATATCCAGTGAAGAACTAAACATAAAACTAAACATAGATTCATGCATAAGGCGAAGAACCTGCCTCATCTTGTAAGGAACAGTAGTGATTCTTTATCTCTTCCAACCATTTAAGCACTTGCTCCAACCCTTTGGCATGTAAAAATCGACTTTTTTTGTTCCACTGCAGTGAATGGTTTAAGAGAAGGGGAAAATGAGGTTCCATAGAAGATGATAGGAAACAGCTCATGCACATGTTTAGCTTCAACGAAGTTAGACAAACAAATAGTGGAGCAATTGCTAGCACCCACAACCGATTGCATTTAGAATACAAATTCATAAGTCCAAGACCTGTCTTAATTGTTATTTTTTTTCTTTAAACACAGAAACGCAACATCCATCACAATATCTGTGTTAACAGGATAACAGTACAAGAAAGTAGTCCATGTAATAAAGAATGAGCAAATTACATTACAAATAATTGGTTAAGCTGCACTTATTGAGGAAGATTTATGACACTAAATTAAATATGAGATTAAAGCATCTGAAAGTAATTTAAATCCTAAAACTTCAATGTATGCAAAATCTGACAGAAAATAACACCTCAGCTCACTCTCTAAATGTCTTTTCAATGCGATGTTTAGTTAAACAATATGCTTCCTTTCCAACGGTCACTCTCTCTCAATCATCTTCCTCCTCCAATATCATGCTTGAAAATTATAAATATTAGACACTGCAGGAGACTCAACAGAGCAATAATTTAGCTATAGCCAAGCAAATGGCACACATAAAACACGATATTAGATGAGAATAAAAAGGTGACGTACAGCAAGGAGCCGCTGCACCAAACAAATCATTCCATCCAAATGATGCCATAAAATATAATCCCCTCCAGTGTTGGGCATCGTCAAAGATTTAGAAGCTAATTTCCCTTCCTTGTCACTAGCGGATGGAACTAAAGTAATCAGCTGACTTGTTGCTCTTGCATCTGATTTCAACTTATTACTTTGAGACTCAGCCATTTTGGTTAATGTTTCTGTAAGGGTCAAAAAACAATCAGCAGCAGACACTCCAAGACGAGTTGGCAACTCAAACCCATCCTGCAAAGTGCTGCAGAAACCAGAGATCAGATGATAAAAAAGAAAAGGTTTCGCAGAAGAACCAAGAATGAAAAAGAGAACATACAGGTGCAGGGCCAGAAAAGGGGACAAGAGGCAGAAAAACTTGACATTATGTAAGAGATAGATAGGAGGCTTTAGCCCAAAAATAGAGGATATTCCATGGAGCAGATCATCTAAGTAACTACTTTATTCAATAGACGCACTTTTTAAAAAAAAAAAAAAAATAATGATTATATTTTGAAAGATTAAAATGCCTTACATTTTTAATATTTAACTTTTCAAAAATTACTTTATATTTTTTAATAAAAAAAGTAACTAATAATGGAACGCTAACAAGAGGAGATACGGTAAAAAAATTATTTTGCATGACGAGGACTGACAAATATATAATAGCACACAAATGCACAAAATCAATCACTAAAATTTCCTTCACTCCCTCAATTTACACTAGGAGACCTGTTTTGCCAGAACATACGATAAGACTTATTATACGTGAAATTACCTTCCTTGACAAACAATACCGGCCAGATGTGGCAGGCACGCGGAGAGTATCTTTATCAACCCATCGCACCTCCCCCTTATCCCTGCCATTCAGGGATCCATTAATCTCAAACACGCAGAAGAAAATACTAATCATAAACAAGAAAAAATAAATAAAGAAAGGAAAAAGCTTCCTAAAGACGTTTCAAAGTGATTTCCTGCTCCATAAGTTATAATCAACTGGAAAATGAAAACTTACCACTAAAAGGAGATTGACTGGTAATAGTATCGTAGTCCACAAGAGCTCGAACAATTACACACCATCCAACCAATAAATAACGATCATTCTTCCTTGTAACGATGCTAGCAAGACCATTCGTCAAAGGTTCAAAGAGCAACTCATCTTGAAAGAGCCAGTTTATCAGTATCATGGCTTGGCCACCATGCTTAGAATCTTTGGACTTCAATGCCTACCACCCCAGAATATAAACCCACCATAATTATGAGTGCAATCCAGATGAATAACATAACACAGTAACAGAGCTTCCAGAAACTCTGAAGTTGTAAAACTCAAAAAGAAAAGCAACTTCAATTTAAAAAAACGTATCAGAAATTGAATACATTTTCGATCATGGGAACGAGAACTTGATCGAATGAATCCTCCTTCTCAGCAGCATCGCTTACATACTTGTGCAAGAACCATAGCGAGTCCTCCAAAGAACCTGGAAGAATGAAAATCAGTGAACGAGAAGCAAAGCATCCGGTGAACTACAGTAACAAGCTCTAAGTGGCTGAAAAAGTACCCATTGAGGGTCTTTGGGTCAGTGAAGAGAGGCGGAAAATAGCGTCCTGGAGCTTCTTGGGTCGAGCACAGAGCAGAGCACTCATGGCACGCGCGAGCGTCACGGAGACGATAGATTCCGCTTCCGGCTCCGATTGCCATTGTAACTCCTCCGTACCTCCTTCCATTGTCGTCGAGGTCGGTTCTACTCCTAGGGCTTTTGGCGGGTCTGCGTGCAGCGGCATCCTTTTATAATTATTGCCTTTATTCCCTTGACCAACAAGAAACGAAAACCGCCTCACTCAAAATTATTAAAAAAAAAAAAACGAAAACGAAAACGAAAACCGCAGATAATTATGTTGATGATGGGATTGGTTGATGATCGAGGACGGTAATTTTTCAATTGTAATTGATTCAATTAATTACCTATGGAGTTCCTTACCTGTTTTCTTCACCAGCGTTTATTAACCCTCTCCTGCTTCTTCGGCTCAGCACCTCCGGTAGCTGTCTCTTTGCCAAAGCTTCCTCGAAACTTTTTGAACACTTACGTTTTCGAGCAGGATTACAGGAATATTTGCGAACTCCTCCTTTCTGTTACTCGCTCAAGGTCTGTCCCTAAGGGACTTCAGCTCCATGCCCATATCATCAAAGCAGGTATCCAGACCATCCCTCTCATATCCCACCATCTTATCAATCTCTATTCAAAATCGCAACTTCCACTTTTTGCCCTCCAAGTTTTTGAAGAGGCGCCGCAGAAGTCAAGCACCACTTGGAGCTCTGTCATATCTTCATTTGCCCAAAATGAGCTTCCTTTACTTGCTCTTGAATTCTTTCGTCGCATGCTTCACAGCGACGTTCGGCCTGACGATCATATATTCCCTAGCGCGACTAAGTCGTGTGCATTTTTATCGATGTGTGACGTTGGGCAGTCTGTGCACTGCCTTGTCGTGAAGACTGGGTATGAATTTGATGTGTTTGTTGGGAGTTCAGTTGTTGATATGTATGCCAAATGTGGAGAGATAAAACTTGCCCGGAAAATGTTCGATGAAATGCCTGAAAAGAATGTGGTTTCTTGGAGCGGGATGATATATGGCTACACTCAAATGTGTGAGGATGATGAAGCTCTCAGACTGTTCAAGCAAGCACTACTGCAAGATGTGGATGTCAATGATTTTACATTGTCTAGTGTATTACGGGTTTGTGGCACCTCAACTTTGCTTGAATTGGGGAAGCAAATACATGGACTGTGCTTCAAGACAAGTTTTGATTCATCAAGCTTCGTGGGTAGTTCTTTGTTATCGCTGTACTCCAAGTGTGGAGTAGTTGAAGGAGCTTATCTGGTGTTTGACGAGATAACTATTAAAAACCTTGGTATGTGGAATGCAATGCTGATAGCATGCGCCCAGCATGCGCACACTAACAAAACGTTTGAGCTGTTCAAACAGATGGAAAGTGTTGGGATGAAACCCAATTTCATCACCTTCTTATGCATACTTTATGCTTGCAGCCATGCAGGATTAGTAGAGAAAGGCCAATGTTACTTTCAGCTGATGAAAGACTATGGTATTAAACCAGGGGCCCAACATTACGCCTCCATGGTAGATTTGCTAGGTCGTGCTGGAAAACTGCAGGAGGCAGTTCAGATGGTTCAAGAAATGCCTATGGAACCAACAGAAAGTGTTTGGGGAGCATTATTGACAGGGTGTAGAATACACGGGAACACTGAATTGGCATCTTATGTTGCTGATAGAGTTTTTGAGTTGGGTCCTGTAAGCGCTGGTCTTCATGTCCTTCTATCTAATGCTTATGCTGCTGCTGGAAGATGGGAAGAAGCAGCAAGAGCGAGGAAGATGCTGAGGGACAAAGGAATAAGGAAGGAAACTGGTTTGAGTTGGGTGGAGGAGGGAAACAGAGTTCACACATTTGCTGCTGGGGATAAATCTCATGTGAAAACCATAGAAATATATAAGAAATTAGAGGAGTTAGGAGAAGAAATGGAGAAAGCTGGATATGTGGCAGACACATCTTTTGTGTTGAAAGAAGTGGACGGTGAAGAGAAGAATCAGACAATCAGATTTCACAGCGAGAGATTAGCCATAGCATTTGGCCTCATTGCCTTCCCTCCTGAACGACCCATCAGAGTAATGAAGAATTTGCGTGTTTGTGGTGATTGCCACACTGCAATCAAGTTTATTAGCAAATGCACTGGAAGGGTAATCATTGTGAGGGATAACAACCGGTTCCACAGATTTGAAGATGGAAAATGCACTTGTGGAGATTATTGGTGATCATCGAGATTACTACTGTGAACAGCTATGTTTGGGAGCTGGAACAACATAATCGTGACAATCAAAATATTCTTCTCTTTGTTGTAGTCATTGAAGAGCTGCAAATGGCTTAAGCGTCGATCTAGTTCTGACAATGACTGTTAACCATCAAGGGAGCTCAGATTTTGCATACTGTGCTTACTCCATGATATGTCTGGAAAATATTTTCGCAGTGAATCAAAACAACAATCTTGGAATTAGGAGGGGGGAATAATATTTATCGAAGTTCTAATATACGTTTACTGAGCAACCGGTAAAACACATCAATATTTCTCCTCGTTCTACCTTTTCATCCTCTGTGCATGTCTGTCTGTCTTATGGCTAATTACTTTTCTGCTTCTCCCAGATTATGGTGGCAACATTTTGCTTATTTACATTATTGATTATCTTCAATTCATGGCTTTGCTGGTATCTGGATCGCTTTGTCCATTTATGAGTTTGAGTGCATTGGCTGGCTTTTTGGGGTAAAATCCAGAAGAAAGGATCTTTCATCTTCTTAAATGAAACGAAATAAACTTATAACGGAGGACTAAAATTATTTTGCAGGCTGGGGTCTGAAACAGGAGCTCGGAGTCGGAGGTTCCTCAACGAAAATTCTGCAACACTCACTTCTGTGAAATTATGAAACCATCATCAGGATATGGAGCAAATCGCTCCATCATGGACTCGCATGGATTTAATTTACTTTTTCCCCTGTACTATTCCTCATATCTTGCCCCAGGGGGAGATGATTTATTACAGCCTTGCAAGTGAAGCGAAGCTGCTAGCGGCTTGGGAAAGTGAAATTCAAGTTATTGGTTATTAACTTTTTTCTTATGTTCAAAAAGGCCATATCACCCTAAAAGATAAAGGTTAAGTATTATTTTTATCTCTTAACTTTATTCGAAAGATTATTGAACATTTTAAATTTAATTATGAGTTAATTCTATTTATCAATGTTAAAAATTCTTTTCTTCATTACTTTGATATTTTTTTATATTCCTCTCTCATTACCTTGATATTTTTTATACTCCCTCCCTCTCCCTTATCATTTATGGATCTCACCATTTTTTTTAATATTTTTTTGAATTATGATCATTTTTGCCTCTCAATTTTTATTCAAAGAGTCAATAGATAATTTTAACTCACATATTTTATAAGGTTGAAGATTATTTTTACCTTTCAACTTTAATTGAAGAGTTACTGGACACTCTAAATTTAATTATGTTCTTTGACATCTAAATTTGTTTACAATAATACCTTTTCATTAATGCACTTCTCTTTTTAGTTTTTTATTAAGTGGGTCTCACTTTTTTTTTAATAAATTGTGACCATCGCCTCTCCCTCTCCTCCTCCCTACTTTCTATCTCCTCCATTCTATTTCTTTCTCCAAACGACACTCTCACGAGATCCCTTCTCTCAATTCTTGAATTTTCAAAGACCTCACAGTCCTCTCACTCTCACTCCTTCTTCTCCCCTCCCTACTTTCTCTCTCTTCCACGTGAAGGACCCTGCATGCATGCATTGGTGAAGAAGTAATGTAAGGTTACTTTTACTAATTCACCACTAACTCCAAAATTAAGGTAAAATTTTATGTTGCAACGTATTTTTCTAGAATTACTTGCGGCATAAAATGTAGAAGCCCAAACTTCTGACGCGCCCTAAATCTTTATCCGACGTTTGATTGAGGTCATGTAAGGTCTACAGAAAGCTTTCTTTGAACTATAGCTAATGACATTAGTTTCATATTCAAATTATTTCTCAATCAAAAGTTAGGCACTAAAATGCATACTTACCCATTTATGCTTTCAAAACATAACTAAGGTGTTCAAAATCACAACCAACTACCATAAGCTCATAACTACCTCTAGACCACACTTAATAAACTCTATAAGACTCGTGCAATACACCGCACTCAACCAAAAATATATATATCACAAATGCACCACTCAACCCCATAACACATAAAACATAAGAGGGGAGAAATTTCTTACACAAAACAATCATTTTCATTCTAAACTAATCAAAACATATATATTCCTACTTGTACAAGTATCTTGGCCCTATACTAGGGTTTACAACTAAAATTTACTAATCCAAGGCACAAAATACACAAATGTGATACAATAATAATGCAAGTAGTACAAAAATATTCATGTGAACCATAGTTGGCAAGTTAACAAACTTAATACACATAAAACAACATAAAGAGGCATACAAATTATTACTCTACAATCCTATGCCTCTATATGTTTTTCTCGATCTTGATCTGATGAGCTAGGCGTTAAAAATATTAGAAATTGAGGGATGAGTACAACCACTCAAAAAACAAGTTTCACCTAATCTATACAATTGCACATCAATCAAAAATGGATGCAATTGGCAATAAATACATTTATAAAGTATGTATGACAACGTATAGCCTCAGCTATAATAATAACAATAATGTGACTAGACTTCAAACACATAATCATATATATAAATATATCAATAATGTGCAACCTGAGGTCACAATAATAAACCATGCGCCCCTAAACCGTACCGAACCATAACACTAACAACCATGTGACTAGGACTAAATATATATGCCAACCTTATATTCTCCTATTACTTTTGACATGAAACCAGTGACTATTTGATGGCTGCGTCCGTCACAGACCAATCTAACCTTCCACTTGTGAGAAGCTACTGAGCTAGAGTCAACTCACTCACTTGTATAATTCAATTTCTCCCAATACTAACAATCATAAGGTATTTGTACCCTTAATCTAGCCTCCTGATAAACTAATAGAGACTAGTTATATTCGAATTCCTCATACAACAAGTGGGACAGTCCTAAATCAATCATAAGATAAGGGCTACCTTCAGATTTCAACAATTGATGCTAAGGCAAGCTTCTGATTCTAACAGTCGTTGCGAATACCACATGGGTTTAATTAACCACTCTTCTCCCTAGGTGAACTCCCGCCAATAATTGTACTATGCACGTATATCACATATATATATGCATTCTAATCAATCATTCATATCATGAATCCACACATCCATACCCACACACTCAACTCATTTTACACACCAGCTAGTATATAATCACAATTTCTCATTCATCATCACTATTAGCATGTATATGAACATACATATAATTTGTAACAATAATACATTACGAGCTATGTCAAATTTATATCATGGGTTTAAAAATATTAAACATGTTTCAAATCAACCATTTTAACAAATAATAAATTAATATTCAACTATATAAACTAGATTTTTCTTAGTTACCTCCAACCTTTGAGAGGTCAAAGGTCCCCTCAATAAAAGTTTTTCACAGGCTATACTAAAGCTTGAATGGTGCATAAGATAATTGATCTACAATTAATTATACCAATCATCATTAAAATCATCATAAACACTCTTTCAACTTACATTAATCAATACTTTAATTACCCAAAATTCTAATATCTTGTACTTAGGGATAACTATTAGGTTTATTAACTTCTATTAACTCCATTTAGCTTCTATTAAGTTAAATAATCACTAATGTAACATCTAAAAATTTAAAATTATACTTTGAAGATCTAGGGTTCATCCAAAATGGATGACTCAAGCTTACAACCTTGTAAGAACCTTTAAACTGTGTATAGAGTACTTAAACAACTCTCATTAGTCTCATTTAAAATAATGAGAGACCCATAGTCTTAAATCCAAAAATAATTATTTTCCAACCTTAAATCATACTTCCAAAACGTGCAAAAGGAAGAAGAAGAAATAAAGAAAGCATACCTAAATGAAATCAAGCTTCAAACACCTATAAAATCTCCAAAAGTTGATACCCTAATAGAGTAAATACTCACTTAGTCACTTTTCACTATTTCTAGTCTCACTCTCTATTTTTTTAATTGATTTTGTGTTTTTAAAAAAACTAATTCAAGAAATTATGTTGTAGCATAACGCACAGTGGGCTAAAAATCTAATTTCTCTCTACAATTCGAGCTTAGATGACCCAATTCACTTTTAAACCTAATCTAAAGGCTAAAGCCAAGGCCAATAGCCGTCTCTAACTATCCTCAAACTTAATTATACTTAAATTACATAATTATCCTTCCATAGATTAATAAATCATAAGAAATTTTTTTGAGATGTTACAAGCAAAGCTCTCAAGCTATCAACTAGCCGTGGCATGGATTGTTATCTATAGATTCCATTAAAGTAAGAGAACAATACAACAGTTCTAGTGACGATCACTTGGTCGACAATTACATATTACAGCTAATCAGATGGAGTGAACTTATGGGAACATGGTCCGAAGAACAATCTCAACTACGATGGTATCTTGAGAGGTCCCAAGCTCTTGATGCCATGCTTAGTCACTGGGAAGAACTTAGGTCCTATTTATTTATTAAAAAGGAATTGGATAAAATGGATTGAAAAAAATAAAGATAAAAATGAGATGATCAAAGGAGATAAGTGAGTACATTCATAAAAAAGAAATGTAATTTAGTTTATGGGATTAAAAATCATGATTCATGAGATTTTTAGAGGATATGATGGTTTTCACATTTCTAGTATATGAGTTTTATCATGCTTCGTATAAGGGGAAGGGTAATTTAGTTCATTTTAGTTTTGATTTTTTTTCAATCAATTCCTTTACATTTCAATATAGTAAGTAAATAGGACCCTAGTATTCAGTAGGTCAGCAAATAAGAATGTTTGCATGTGGAAAGGAGAGGTGAATGGGTCCCACGCGTGCCTTTTGGGGGCCCCTAAGATGTATCACTGCTAGACTAAAAGAGAAAAAACACTAAAGAGTGAGCTTTCCTTCGCTTGTAATAAATGGAAGACCTCAGTGACAAGAGCCAATTATGGTGTTGAGCTCTAATAATTGACTGTCTTTATTCTCCCCTATTTTTTCCCTTGGAAACAAAGATATCAATTGTTACAGTGTTGACATGACTTTGTCCTTGCAAGAGAGAAGAGTGGAAGTAATGGCCAAGATGGAGGGGAAAGAGATATGAGTAGGAGAGAGAAAAAGAGGAGCGAAAAGGAGAGATAGAAAGTAGGAGAGGAGAAGACACCAAGGGGGAAGTAGTACTCACAAACCCTTTGCATAGTTTTCCTTTCATCTTTATGAAGCTAAAACATTTTTTTTTTGCCAAGAAATTACATTGTTCTAAAAATGAGGCTAATGGTAGCAGCTTCCATGCAAACCACACTTGTCTTATAATAGAAGAGTGAAAATAATTAGTTAGTTAATGTTAAATGACAAAATATAGATCCTTAATGTGCTTAAAGGGAAGAATGAGTCATACTGTTTAATTATTGAGTTATATAAATTGTTTCATATTGTTTATTATGAATGAAAATATTATTTAAACATCATATGTATTATTTATTTACATTTTCTCTTGGAACCTCTTAAGATATCCAGTCACTGGCTACTTATCAAGTTTGCTTGTGAAAATGTTAGTTCGGTGGGGAAAAAACTAAGCTATTATTTCCATACATATAAGAAGATTTAATTAACTGTGAACCACCACCTTTGTCTACATTCATTCATGTTGTCCTATAAATTTTTGATGATCGACATTGAAAATACATCATACAGGAGATGTGGAAGCCCAGGAGGACTATTCTGTACTAGGCTCTTTGTGCCCTGAAAGTCACCATATCTCCTTCCTTTCTTTACACATTTGAACACTTTTTAGTCTGCAAATCAGCCTAGAAAATTAACTAGCGCCAAGGATCTCATAGCCTCTTTTCACGTTCAAATGAGTTAAGTGTATAGTTTCTTGGTTAGTAACAAAATTCACCTTCTTTTCGCCATCTTCCGCCCATGAAATTGGTTTGATAAGCACTATGTGGTAAGCAATTGAGACTCTAGATTTACAAGTTTATTTTATTTTTTATTTAATATTTATTAAATTAAAATATAAAATTTTAATAAATTTATCTTATTAACCATTTGGAAGTCAAGTATATGTAATCCCCTACACTTTTTAATTTAGCCACAGCTACATCAAGCTTACTAAAGTAGGTACCTCTAGTATTGCATCTATAATGGTCTTCTTCTTGTAATAGTTCTTCATATCCATAGACTTTTGCTACGAGTATATAGAAGTCCTTGAATTTCATCTCTTGAAACGTCTTTCTCAGCTCAATATCCAACCTTGATTATGTCGACTTAATAAATTCAACTTCTAGAAGAGGCATGTTACATTGGACTCTCAACCTTTTAAACCTAACAAGGTAATTATTTATTGACTCTCCAACTTGCTAGGTTAACTTATACAACCCTACAATACCAACCTTGGGCTTAGCTTTATAAAATTGGACATAGAACTTTTGTTCTATTTCTACCTACATAAGGATAGAGTTACGCACCAAGGTAAGGTACCATGTGAAGATCAGGCCCTTAAGGGAATTTGGGAACAACCTTAACTTTAGATTGTCAAAGTTATTATAATTGGCAATTTTTTCACACTAGATGGCGAACTCGCTAATATACTCTAAAGTTGATTATGTCCCATCTCTTGAAAACAAAATAAAGTTTGGAATATGATAACCCCTAGGATAAGGATTCTCCTAGTCTATGTGTTTAGGTTACGGCTTCATAAATGTAGGCCAGCTAATTGGTCTTAACACTGGCCCATAGATATCATGTACAATGTCCCTTAGTGCATCCACTGTCACTAACTGGTTTTATGGAGGTGGCTCATTTAGTCTCTCTGGGTTCATTCTCATGCCCCTAGGCCACTAATATTTAGTTCCTATAGATAATATAAGTGGGTATTTACAGGGTTAGTGAGAACAAAAACATAAGAGATAGGATTGTTTCTTACATACACACGGCCTCAAGGGCTTGAGTTTGGATTGCTCCTTGAGGGTTGCCTCATGCGGCCTAAATATTGAGCTAGCTTTTATAGGTCTCCCTTTAGTAATGCATTAATGTTTTTCATCCTTTCACGAAGGGCATGCATTAATATCTATTGGTGCTTTCTTTCTCTACATTCTTACACTTCGAGAGGAAGTACATAGAATCTTTGGCTTTCCTCTAATTATTTATCCACATGGTCCTAAATCCAATGTAAAACTTCTATAACAGGCTCGTTAGATACAATTAACAAATTTATAGTCTTATTCCCTATCCTCAAGTTAGGACTAGCGCTACTGCTGCTAGGGGTCTTTGGCACTACATGCTCATGATGTGCATTTATCTTAACTTCATAGGCTAATGATTCTTCTAACTTTGCGTGTGCAAAACCACCTTTTAGTTCATAAGAAGCAATACCTTTTTCATCAAGTTTATTGTCTTTGCATGTTATGGGAATATTTATCATAATGGTCCCACCAAGCACACCACATATTGTTCTGTACAAACTGGGTATTGTGTCTAAACTATAAAATACCAGGCATACTAAAGATATGGAATCTCAAAATTGAATAAAGTGTCCTTAGACTTCCTACCTTAGTTCATTCAGATGTGAAGATGCAAAGAAACTGATGTAAAGGGTGTTTTTCATCAATAAAAGATAATGTACAAAATTGTAGTGCATACAACTTGTGAAGCTAGATTTAATTATAATTGTTGAAAACAAGGCAAAGTGAATTGGGAAAAAAATTTGAGGTTGTTTTTTTAAGTAGATTCTATATCCTTAACTGCATTAGTTGAGCCACTTTTATAATCATTCGCTTAAGACTGTTGTGCCCAAAGAATCTGAAACTTGTATGCAAAATATCCGTGATCACCAAGCACAACCCTGTGAGATTCATGGATCATCAAATAACGATGCCAGGTCTACTCAACAGCCCTCAACATTCGATCAGTTTAAGTCTTAAGGGTCACGCTTTTAAGTATGTGCATGGTACAAAACTTCTTATTGGAACAAGTCAAGCCTTGTCTTCATTTGAGTATTGCGCCTGTCATTTTAGTTTTCCTTCCTCTTCATGATTTTAAGCTTGATGCTTCGTTTTAGACCTAAGCATCCAGATTGATAATAAAAAAGATTTATTAATTTTTTATAATTTTATTTTAATAATTATAAAATAAAAATAAAATAAACTTATGAATCCAGATAGTCCAGATTATGGTGCTCATCATGAAACTGAACCCCCGTCAACCACTCTCAGTTAAAAGAAGAGAGCGGGGTGTGGTGATGGGGGAGAGATGGCGACTATAAAAAAGGAAAGAGGGAGAAAATGATGGATGGAAGTGAGAGAGAATGTGTGGATAAGAGATGTAGGTGGGATGTAAATAAAAAATAAAAAAATAGGGTGAGTTTCACTCTTATATTTTATTATAAAAATATAGTGGTGGTTCTCACTAACGAAAATGAATGAAGAGTTAACATTAGAGTGATGATAGCAAATTTCATATTTTAAGAGACAAAATTGATCCATAATTGAGTTTAGGGTGCCCTTAGACCTTTTAGGTAAAGTTAAGAGGCAAAAATGACTATTAATCCTATTTTATAATAAAAAATATTAAAAAATATAATGTGAAATCCCTTAACGGTGGAAAAATGGTGCAGTGACAAGAGAGAAAATATTTAATATTGAAAAACAGGATTAACCTATAATTAAGTTTACAGTGTTTAGTAACTTTTTAAATAAAGTTGAGCGGCAAAAATGATAAAAACTCTAATATAATAACTGACTCAAAAGACTTGAAATTGACAAACAATGATTATGGACATTATGCAATGTTCAACAATTGAAGCTCAGGGCCAAAGAAAATAATAAAAAATTCCTTATCTCTTTCGAGCAAGGTTTTAAAAAATAAATCGATCATTGAACCAGACTAGCCACTGATTTATAGTTCATTGATTCAACTATAATCGAATCGTGGTTGAACAGATTGATAATAAATTAATATATTTTTAATTTATATATCATAATTAAATAAGAAATATATGCAAATATTTATACTTTTCAAAAAATATATTAACAAATGCTTGGTAAAATGATATATTCATTATATTGTTGATGAATACATGATTAATATTAATTATTCTTGGCTGTTCTTTGTTTTAATTAATTTTTAGAATTTGTAAACAATTTATTTTAGTTTTTAAAGGAACCAGTTTTTGACCGGTTTTTTGATCGTTGATCGGTTTCCTTGTGATCGATTTTTAAGGGTTAATTGAACTGGATTAAGAGCTGGTTCCTAAGTCAATTGATTTAATTGGCTGATTCAATCCAATTTTTAAAACATTGTTTTCGAGAGAAATATAGAAGGTATTGAGGAAAGAAATTTCACTTTGTGACGATATCACACGAAAGGAGAATAAAAATATGCCTTGAAAGAGATCCCAGACTATTGAAGTATCCATTATTCTTATCCTTTTGCAAAAGCAAGGCGAAGTGAGAACAATCAAAACAATGACAATGAAATATGAATGGGCGGGGAAAAAATAGGACTCGGTTTCGGTGCTCATCCTAAGATGAGCACCGTGGTGCTCAGCACCAAAACACTGCCGTTTGGCAGTGTTTTTTTTGGCAGTTTCCCTTTTTTTAAATCATAAATTTATTATAATAATAAATAATTATTATAAAATTATTATAATAAATAAATTATTATTTTAATATTTAATAAACAAATAAATATTAATATGTTAAAATTAAATATGAATAGATTAACTCATTAAAATATGATTTGAATAGTTCATATATAAATTTTAATCTGAACAGTTCAGAACTGTATTGAAAATATTAAAATTATAAATAAAAATATTTTTTTATTTTATTAATTTTGCATAATTATTTATCTATGAGAGATAATATCATTCAAAGCATAGTTAGATATTAAATATAAGTACTTCTCTTAATAAAAATTTAAATATTGATTTATTACAGTGTAAGAAATTAACTCATTTTGCTAGATTCAACTCTTATTTTAAATTATTCAGATCATTTTTTATTTTTCAGTACAGTTTTCAATGCTCAGAGCAAAATTTTCATTCAAACTATTTAGGTTTAATTTTAACATCTTAATATTTATTAGTTTATTAAATATTAAAATAATAATTTTATAATATTTATTTATTATTATAATAAATTTATAGTTTAAAAAAGCAAAAAAAAAACACTGCCAAATGGCAGTGTTTTGGTGCTGAGCACCACGGTGCTCATCTTAGGATGAGCACCGAAACCGAGTCCGAAAAAATAGGTCACTGTTGTGAGGCTATTTAAGGAAATTCACCCGATATAGTAGCTGGATTCAGGAATTTCGCGCAACTTCACTATTGATGGTGATTCCAGGGTCAAATCAGGAACCAAACAAGACGCATAAAGTGGCATGTCACATTGAGTTGTCTTTAAGTGCCAGAGATCGTGACAGCAACAAGATAATTTTTCCAGGGATAACGTATAAGGACCGAAGCTGGCAAATTTTTCTCGCTGCCTTTCAGTTTTCACTTGTTACCCTCATTTATCACTTGAAAGATTCTTGTTGAAATTCCTTAACCGTCCATCTAAGAATCCCTTCCAGTACTATAAAAGAGTTACCACAATAAAATATGTGTCTAATTAGTAATTACCAACCACCAAGGGGCAGAAGCTACATTTCAGGCCATTTAAAAAGGGTGGCTGAAGCTGCACTTAACTTCGATAATTGATGTCATGAGGGAATTGACCAGTTTGGATTGGAGCTCAACCAAGAATTCCATTGTCACAAGCCCGCACATCATCGATATCAATATATCAATATTAAATAAAATACATAAAATTATATTTTCACGTTCCATAGCTTGAACCATTTTGGTTGGCCCAAAAAAAAAAAAAAAGCATGAACCATTTTGAATTTTCTGTGAGCACATAAAAATCCTTCTAATTAAATATGCCAAATGTTGATGGTGTCATATATTCTATTTGAGTGGAATAAATGATATACAATACAAAGCTTTACAAGCCATTCAGACGCCACGGTGCCCACTCCACAATAGCACAAATGCTTATGCCATGCACCGCCCACCAAAGCAAAAGTTATACCAAATTGTTAATGGGAATAAAGAACCAGAGTATTAGAATAGTATATCAATAAACTTTGATTGAATGTTTACATAACCAAAGGTTCAGTCCTTCAATATTCCTAGCTTTAACCACTTCCGAATTATCCCAAAAAAAAACAAAAACAAAAAAAAATTGATCCCATGCAACCTGAGAATTACCATAAACAACATACTGGGTTCTCTTCCCCAAAATTGGACCAATATGGAGTCTAAGAGCTTACCCCCAATGACCCCGCAAATTATGTTTTCTACCCACATATGTAGTAATAAAGGAGACCAAACTTAGGATTTAGGAATAGGGCTTCAATTTAAATTAACGTTGTTGATCAATGAAGGGAAAAAATGACATGGAGGTGAACTTCATTTCAAAAGATCGGCAGCCAAAAATCCTAACTTGGATCAGTTAGTTGTCTTGTCTGAACGCCTTCCATTGGTAGAGTCTTCTAAGTTAACTCTGTAGCAATAAATTTGAAAAATGAATTTCTTCGGAGGGACTTCCTGCTTACTTCCAGTTATTGTTTATCTTCTTCCAACTCCAACAAAGTTTCAAAATGAACAAATATAGTATTTACCGAAACTTTACGGTCATCTACCTCAGGGTGTTTTGCTGAGCCACAAGATGATCGAGCTGCATTTGTTCAAACCATGCCCCCAATAAAGCATGATCAACAGGTTCTATTTGGGCTCTAACATTTGATCCCTCGCCAGAGGATCCCGCCACTGCCATGCCTGGAATAGTTGTCGACGGCTCTTTAATCTCAGCTGGAGATTCTTTGACTAGAGACTGCACCCATGATAGATCAGGCTCCTCGCCATTGTTCCCAAGCTCAAATGAAGACGATCTATGGAATTTACCCGATTCATTGGGACTGACAGACCAATCCAACTTCCCATTGGGGGACCCCCATTTGGACCAAGAATTGATTGAGGAACCAGCAACAACAGCCGCAGAGCTGGAGCCAAGTTCCCGGGAGCTAAGGCTACGAAATTGTTGCAACTTCTCGCGTTGAGCTAGCATAGAAATTCTGGAGCTCATCGGCGAAATAGGTTCCACTTTGCGTGGTGACATCCTGCCTGATGTCTGGACGGCAAAAGAAGACTGCAATAAGGGATGGTCAACATTCTTGGAAGGAAATTTCGTATTCACAGGAGATAGCAAGCTTTGCTGCTGCTGAAATTGATTAAGGACAGCAGATTTGTGTGTTGGGGAGTAAACATTTGAGGCCATTGCTGGATCAGCAAATCGAGGGGAAGAGTTCTCGGCAGACAATAGATCATCAAGATTTGAAGGGTTCAAGGTCTTCATACGAACCGACTGATTCATGCTATTAGAATTCATTGGTTGCTGAGGAAGACAAGACAACTCATTGAGGAACTGTTGTTTCTGAACTTCATATTCTGGCAACAAATCCAAGTCTTCCACAGGAGTATCTCTAACATTTTGCGAGGATCTCAAATGACTGCAATGGAGATTACTTCCTGGCAAATGCAAAGATGGGGCATTGGCTTGTGACCAAGAAGCTGAAGAGTGTGACATGCCATTGGCAGATGGGGACATAGGCGGAGTAAATGGTGAAGGGGAGATGACAGACATTGAGGAAGGGGAGCCAGGCAACAGGCTCATAGCTGCAGCAAAATCCATGGCAGATGTGTTCGAACAAGGAGAGGGAACAGCAGAACCAGTTGAAACATATAAAGGCCGAAGCTCCTCAGCAGTATGAGCAAAGAAACAAACTCTTCTAGAGCAATTTGTCCCATCCTTACAGAGACGGGTTCGATATTGGGCTGGATGCAGCCAACATTCAAAAACCCCATGGGCATACTCACACATATCACCACGTCGGCAAGTGCCCTTCCGAAAATCAGGACAAGGAACACAGCTATAGTGGAACTTCCTAGGGTCCCTTCTTCGGGCATTTTCTCCAGGATGGACAAAAGGACATTCAGTCCAATCATGGGAATAAGCACGTGAACAAGGCCGGACCTTGAAAGAATACATTCGGAATTCATCAGTTGAATATATGCTGTTCTTGATGTCTGGAAGAGATGGATCAACAGGATATTCTTTCTTCTCTGATGCATGAAAAACAGGAGTGCCATTTGACTTTGACTTCAAGTGGATATCCGGTACAGAAGTTGGAGACTCATCCTCTGGTGAAGTTGATAAAGATGGAGATTCAGCTTTTGATGTGGTAGTGTTAACCCTAAGATTAAACCCTGCCATGGAGTTATCAGTTTGAAGAAGTTCTTCAAGACTGTTTTTGACACGATCAAGCTTGGGAGGAACAACAATCAGGTCAACTGGACGGTGACCGTTGGCATCCACGGAATTTGGGTCAGCACCTGCTGATAATAGCAGTTTTACAACATCAACCGCATTAGCAGCTCCACCAGATGCAGCACAATGAAGTGCAGTGCTCTTGTCATGGCCACAGGGACGATTTATGTTAGCATTGGATAGTGATAGAATCAGCTTCATGACACCAATGCTACCATAAGTGGCAGCAACCATCAAAGGGGTTCTATGCTCATTGACCATTAGTTTTGAACTCTTCCCACGACCATACCATAGTCCAACCTCATCAACACAGGAGGGATCACGCTCAATCAGTCGTTCAAAACCCTCAATATCATTATTAGCTGCAAGATCAAGCAAGCTTGCAAAAGCAGCTTCAGTCTCAATAGTCAAGTGACTCATTTTGCTGCTTCTAAATTCCGTGGAGCTTAACAAAATATAAGACAGTGATTGGAGACAGTGTATGCTTTAGCCGCTCAAAGCCACAGCACATGCTCTTATTTGCAGGAGATCCAGCTGAGGGAAAGGGGAAAAACAAATACACTTAAACGAGCATTCATTGATATGAAAGAATTATTATATGAACCAAAAGGAATAATGACAAAGCACTCAAATGAAAAGATGCCGAGGCCAGATATGAGCACAAACAACTCTTAAGGGGTCTACGATGATAGTTAAGAAGGCAAGTAACAGAATAAATTGAACATTAAACTATCTTCTCCAATAGGTCTAGTAAAAAAGTGCAACCTTGCAGCAAAAGATAATAAACAAGCAAAAACAAAAACAAAAAATCAGCTTCCTCTGATATCCAGATATCTGCTTTGCTCTCATTCGCAATACCCAGGAACCAAACAACGAATAAACAGATTAAGGAAAAAAAGCCCCCGGTAACTGGAAACAATTTAATGGGCTTGGAAACTTTTAAACGAGAGAAATGGTTCGTCAAGCCAGGGGCAATTAAATCAAACAGTCAATGAGACAAGAAATTGCATGGAACGGTTTCACTTTAAAAAAATCGAGATCAGGCTAACGACAGACTTTAAGAATGATTACGCACTCGTTTCCGCACGCAATACCTCAAAATATATGCATTTAAAATAGGGTGCAGCAGGTAGGCAACAAGAGAACGCGAGTCCAATTTACGTTCCAGAAGAAAATAATCGTCGCTTTTGGGGAAAAAAGCACGAAGAAAGTGAGAGAACAAAAATAAAGTTACCGTCACTGACTTCCTGATGACTCTAAATGGAAAAAGAATACCAAAACCCAGCAAGAAAACCAAACCACACAGTTTTCTTTCACCATCAAAACACCATTACACTGAAGAAAGATGTAAAAGCCAAGGCGTGAAAATGATCCAAACTGAGACAAGCTTTGATCAAAGTGAATCTAACCTTACAGGCTCTCGAACGAGGGAGAAAGCAAAGGAGAAATCCAGTCAATGAAAGTCGTCAGATCTCAACGGGGAGTGAAGCAGCCAAAGAAGAGCTTCGAACTAAGGATGTCTGGATTCCGATAAATTATCGAAAAGGAACTGGCAAGAGAAAATGCAACGACCAATTCTTCTTTCTCCATTTCTGATGCTGGTTCTCATGGAAGCAAAGCAGAGAGAAAACTACAAATTCTTTTTATTGATAAAATCGCCAATGGGAAAAAATTGAGAGACACATTAATAATAATAATTATTATTATTATTATAAGGCGCACTGAGAGAGTGAGAGGTACGCCTTCGATTATTCGTCCGCAGCACCTAGTGCCCCTTTTATTGGCCAATCTAATCACGCTTCTCCGTCCCAAGGAGGGACACGATCGTCAATTTTTGGAAAGCAGAGGGGCAAAAAGGATCTTTGTGAGACGGGAACTCTCTCTCTTTCTCTCTCTTCTGACGTGGTTATTCTTGATACGAGTGCGACAAAACGCTATTGTAATAATTTAATTTCCTTTTAGATATAGTCGGGTCGAATTCTCTGGAAATTCAAACCAAATTAACATTGCATTCATGGCAACTTAAACTTTTTACAAAGGCAAGGATCTAGTGCGCCCGAATTCCCGCGAGGATCCATAAGCAATAGTGTGACGTGGCACGGTAATGTTTGAATAAATAATTGTAGTAATTAAGAAAACATCAAAAGCCTTTGATTTATATTTTACTCCGACGACACGAAAACAATCCGCGTTCTCCGGCCAAAAAAATCTTTGACTTGCTGAAGCAACCACAGATTTTTTTTGCCATTTAAAATTTGGGGCATAACTGTAATATATATATATATATATATATATTTGGGAACAACGGTAACAACTTCATTCAGAGAAACTAATATCATCAACATATACGTGTGATAAAAAGTTATGAATATACTAAACTATATTGCATGACAGTTTGTCCGATTTGAGTTGAAGAAACAGGGCCGAAAACAAAAATAAAAGAACAAGAGTAAATACGTGTAAAATTGATTGACGGATAAAGAATTGAAAATTCGAAGAACCAAAACATCTCAGGTTGTTCTAAAAACGTGTAGATTCACTATTCGCAATGTGATCATTTGTTTCATTCAAAAAAAAATTGCGATAATTTTGACTTGTTAAATATTTCAGAACGTTCTATGCTAAATGTGAAAAAAAAAAAATGGATGAACATGTTCGGTTAACTTGACCCAATCATAAAATTTAACCATAAACAGATCAAGTGCAACGACGAGCTTAAAAAATTGTTTCGACTATAATCAAAATCAAGTCGAATAATGGGTCAAAGACTGAAGCGAACTATAACTAGTGGAGCCCGCTAGCCAGGTAGAAACAGACCTCTGTTGTACGGCTATTGCCTATTGATTACTTGTACATAGCATCTCATCTTTTTGGCCAAAAAAAAAAAGCATAGCATCTCATCTCATGTCCTTCTCCATCTAACTAAGTATTATATATATATAATACTCATATATATATATATATATATATAATTATTTAAAAAAGACGTTCGCTAAAAAAGTACGGCAATATTAATCACCCTGACAATTGCACATTCAAAGCCCATACTCGGGGGGCCAACGATTTTACTAAAAACATACAATTGAAAAATGATTTGTGATGGAAAAAATATAAGACCCATTTATCATATTTATTTTAAATCAAAATTCTTAAATTTTTAAAATGTCACTGCGATTTAGAGATCCACATTTGTTATTAAATTTATGAAAAATAATAATAAAATTGCCCTTGTTTGTGTTAAAATTAAAATTGTCCCACTTTACTTATTTATTTACTTATAAATTATTATTTATTATCCTACTTTACTTATTTAAATAAATAATATGCAGTATAAAAATTAATAAATGACCTTAAAATAATTTAAATAATTGGAATGAAATCAAATGAAGCAGGACAATAAATAATATTTTGTATGTAAATGAATAAGTAAAGTAGTGCAGTTTTGATATTAATTAAAATAAAAAATAATTTTATTATTTTTCTTATAAATTTAATATCAAATCAGGACTCTTGAACTGTAATAATATTTTAAAAATTTAAATACTTCGGTCCATGGTAGGTTTGATTAAAGAGTCTTTATTCAAAATTTTCCTTCATGAGCTCTCGCAGCATTGAAATAAAACCTGTTGATTTGAGCGCCTGCGCTAAGTCAGCAAACTAGACTCGTGAACATTATTATATGATTTAACCAGTAGTATAATTTTAATTTTGTTTCTTTGAATTTAAACTGACATGTCCAGTGCGTTGCCTATATTTCGTTGTCCCTGTCTTTATCTCAGATCGCACTGTGAAAGGTTTTAACAAAGGTCCCGTTTAATTATCACAAACAATTGAAATGAAATAAATTAAAAAAATAAAAAAAGATGATTAAAAAGGATAGTGAATGACATTCATAAAGAAGAGGAGTAATTAGTTCATGAAATTAAAAATAATAATTTATAAAAAATTTTAAAGATGTAATGATTTTTATATTTATATAGTATATATTGACGAGTTTTATTATGCTCACTGTAAAGAAAAGGTGTAATTTAATTTATTTTTATTTAATTTTTTTATTCATTTTATTTCTTTCTAATAATGAAATGAGACTTAAATATAAGTAATGTTGCAAAATGCTCATGGCTTAGAACGTTAAATAATTTTTTCTTCGCAAGGATACCCTTTTATCGTTAGATTTCTTAGCCTTTTTCTCTATAAAAATATATTATACTCGAATTAAATAAAGGTAACTAAGGGCGTTCTTAAAAGCCCATAGTGCTAGCTTTTACTAAAAAAATTGAAGAACATGAACTTTTTCTAATATTTATAAAATATTTAAAATCGGCTAATGAAAAACCACAAGAAAATGTTTGGCGCAGAGGACTACGGATCTTGCTCTAACTAACATCACGTGCTTTATTCTATTCACAGTCAATCGGTATACTGTGAGCCTTCAAGCGTTTGATCAGGATTATAATTAGGACCAAAGTTAGCATACATGGCAAGGGACACACGCATTGACACGTTCTGAATTACGCGATTACTCTTAACACATGATTATTCCATCAATGTCATGTGATTTGGACAAGGTCGAGGAAGTCGAGGACAGAAACTACTTCTTAAATGACTTAGAATATAGGGTTGGTCAGGTTGTCACCTAACAACTTGGCACACTCCACATGTTAATCTGCGCCTCCAAAATTGTTTTATTTTCTATTTACCCCATAATCAGTATTTATCCGCAAAGGAACGCAGCTACAGTACATGAGTATATGGTATACGTACGTTTCAACCGTTGGATAGCGATGCTGTAAACTACAACTAAACTACCATCTCAAGCCATGTATATAATTGTATATATCATGAGTTGAGAATAGAAGCTGATCGGTCCCTGGATTTAAACTTCTTTCAACTACGTCTTCTTAAAGCATAATTAAATTGGCTATTACACTGTACATGAATATCAAGTTTAATTATATATCTGATTTAAGAAAATTCTTACCAAAACTACAACATTATTATTTTTTTATTGTTTCATATCAACTCCTCCTGCCCATCCCCTCTCTCCAATCGCGACAGACATTGCGTTCAATATCAAATAAGCCACAGGTAATTCCAAAACGGACATTGCATTCAGTAATAACACTGTTTCAGGGCTAGAGGCCTTCATTCTATTTACAATTAAATAAAAAATAGGGTTTAAATACTGTAAAGTTTGATAGCGATGAATTTCAGTAGAAAAAACAAAAAGTATATTTTTACTTTATTATTTTTTATAAAATATAATTTTTTTAAATGACAAATTTCACTATAACTTATCGAAAGATTTAAATCCTAAAGAATAATGATGAAACTTTGTGATAATAATAATTTAAGCAAGGAGCAACTCAGTGTGGGGCAAAATGGACTTTTTCACCGAATGGGTTGGAATATGACGTGGAAAATAGGGCGGCTACACTGGGTCCCTTTCGTAGATATCATTGTGGGACCCGTTCCACTCTCTAACTGACACTTGTCTCGGTCTTGTAGCGTCGACGGCTTCTATTCTTGATATAATATTATTTGTTTTTTTATTAAAATATTCAGCTTTTCCTAGCCTATCAATAACAATACAATAATCAATCCAGTCCTATATATATATATATATATATATATATGTTACTTGTCACAGTCAATAAACAATTGTAAATTATCGATTAAATGAAAAAAAAAATTCTCAGTTTACTTGTTTGAATGCATTATTTTTAAAAATATATTCATTCATGTATGTAAATTTTTACTCTATACATAAAAAAATAGAAAAACGGTAAAATAAAAAAGTTCTTATTGATTTTTTATGCAATATAACTTATAAAAAAATATCAATTTCTTTTATAAAGTTACTTGTGTGTGTGTGTTAGACCGGAATGATTATTTATTATTAGACATACATGATATAACCATCAGAGATGAAAAATGCAAATTTCAAGGAAGAATTACAAACAAGATTCAGATAAATGAATTGCTTAATTTATTAGTTTTATTTGAAATTTCTTTGCAAAAATTTCATTTACATATTAAACTTTTATATTTGCATCGAGTTGGGCACTATAAGTAATTTCAAGCCAGCAGAGGATATACAAACAATTACTTTTATTTGAAATCTATGTCTAACTGTTCCTAATATTATTATGGTTAAAGTGTATATTTAGATCTTAGTCATTTAACTTTATATAAATTTTTATTTTAATCTCTTAATTTTAAAAAATATTTTTTAATCTTTTAGCCTCTGCACCATTAATTTAATCACAAAAACTTATTACATTGAAGTTTTAAATATTGATAAAATGTTTTCAAACATTAACACATTGAGTTTAATTTTTTAATAAATAATAATGATTGGCACAAGATATAATAATTTGAAAGTAATTATGTTAGTTATGAAACAAAAAAAAAATCTTTGTAAAATTAAGAGATCAAATTAAAATATCATATAAAGTTAAAGGATTAATGGTATACTTTAACTAGGTGAAGCGTGTTTGATTTAATGCACATTTTGTGATTTACTACATCATTTATGTCACGAGGGACTGTCATTTATTGAGCATGACTACTTTTAAAAAAAATCACTTTTCAAAGTTATCAAAAAAATTAAAAATCTCATTGTAAAAAATTGGATTATCACTTTTGATCATGTTTATAAAAAAAATTAATAGATGTGTTGATTTGCTTGCCCATTAGCCATCTTGAGATGACTTTGATATCAAAATTCTTGATAATCTCCCGTTTGATTGCAGAAATTTTATGACTTTAAACATAACTAAATATTTGTCTCTTTAAAGCGTTTTTGCCATGACCTTATATTAGGTACGGAGGGAGAGCATCATTTACGCCCAATTAAGGAGTCTACACTTAAGGCTGCACGAAATATAGTTCACTTCAATATAATTTATTTACCTCCTAGTATCAAAAGTGATTCTATGATGATTAGTACTACTTAACTGTGTGTGTATTTTACTAAACACATGGAGTATTGTTTCAATGTATTTTTTAAGATTGAAAGTATTGGCTGAACACATATATTAATTTTAAATTTGTGTGAATGTAAAAAATATTTTAAAAACAATTATTCTTGATGGACTTTGACAACATTCAAATCATGCATAATCAAATAGCTATATATATATTTCATTCGTTTAAAAATATAAGATATTTTAAATCGAACCTCACCCTTTAATAAAGCAGTTACTTATTTTTTAACTAATCCTGTCTTTTCATATTTAGCCCTATTAAATACCTTGCAATAAATATAAAATTATTATCAAGAGAGACACTTAAAAAAAAACAATGATTACACTTCAAAAGATTAAAAATGTCTTACATTTTTTAACATTTAATTCCTAAAAAAATATCTTATATTTTTAAATGGGGGGTATATGAAGAAGGGATCGATATTATTTTCTACGATTATAAATAATTGAGCACATGGCCATTTATTCAAGCAGGTGAAAATCATTTATATCTTTATATATTATGGGAATAATTGCCTAAGCTTTCACTTCATTCACATAACTAATACAATAAGAAAAATGCTTTTAAGAACACAATGTATCATTTAATTTATATACTATCGAATAAAAGCATGTCATGTCAAATTTATCTAATCTTGTGTGTTATTCATCACCTACACCACTTTAAATGATTTTAATTTAGGATAAAGGGCAATATACTTTGTAAATTATAGGTTGAATAATATTGTAAATTCTAAACTTGTAAAATGTGCAATTTATTTTCTTGACTTTTAAATTTGTAATAGTTGACCTTCGACGTTAAGTACAAGAAAATTTCAATTATCTTTTTAGGTGATGGAACCCATTTATACATTTATATGGCACTCATTCTTACCTTTTGTTGCTGCTCACATAGGTTTTCTGTCCCCTTTTCTCTACTGAGATTGTGTTGTCTAGCTCTCTCAAGCTTCAACTCTTCAATTTCGCCACATTCTCTTAAGTTGCCATATTTTGTCACATTTATGGCACTGTCAGAAATGCCAAGTCGCATGTTGTCAGCCCCTTCTTCGGCCAACTCTAGTTGGATAAAATCTAACTCAGTCCCAATGACTTATTGAGCCTACGGAGAGGGTAATGTTCTCACAAACTCTGGAGGGTACTGTCGACAACCATAGCATCACCAATTTCACACCTGGAAATGAAGCTCTCAAATGTGGTCCAGACTTGAAGTTTCAAGCACCTTCGTCTCAAACCTGATATTCTCAAATCCCTCCTGACCTTACAAATGCCCCATATCATTCTTGCAGAATAATACATGCATAGGAATAAAGAAATTATCAACAACCTAGTGTAATTAAAATAGAATACTACTCTATTTATCCCAAATTAAAAGATAAATTGAGATAAAATTATGCACACCAATAAAATATAATAATGACACTTTATAAATTTATCTTTTTAAAAAAAGTTTTAAACTTTCAAAAGATGCCCACACACACTCATTCATTATGTTACAATATAATTTTAATTTTTTTTCACTTGAAGTGTAATATTTAAAAATGTCATTAATAAAATCTTATTTTTTAAAATTATCTTATATTATGGGACAACAAAATTCCTTCACGGTCATATTAAAATTTGGAACAGAGGAAATATTAGAAAAGAATAATTGACTAGCGTACTTCGTTGTATTTAAAATGAAATAATGCTTTAAAATTTTATCCTATAATTAGAATTGAGAAAGTAATTATTATTGTTGCATCCCATGCACATATATAATTGACTAGCGTACTTCGTTTGTAACAACTGGGCATTTTCTCAGGTTGACAGACAAATTTACTTGAAACTAATTCACGATGCATTTATAAAATATGAAAATGAACCGTATTATGTAAAATTTGTAAATTATAAATATTGCTTTTCTAGGAAATTTTACTTGATATTCGGTGAAGCTAGCAGAACTTTTTTTACCGAAAGCTAGAAGAATTGGCGGTAAATAATTAAACACTTAATATACATTTGGATTAAAAAATTTACAATTAAAGTTAAAATTCAATTGAGGTTATCAAATTGAGATTAAAAGAAAAATCAGTAAATATAATGTGACATATATTTAGATACTTTCTTTTAGAAGCCAGTTGCATCAACTGAAATTTATTTGGATGAATTTATTCAAAAGCCAATTGAAATATGTAATAACAAAAATATACATCAATTTTGTTGTATATATTTTTCTGATTAAAAATGTGAAATAAATTAATAAATTATAAATTAAATTCTAATTTTAATCTATATTCTCACATATTATTATAATTATGTTTTAATGTTGTAATTTAGAACATTCATATTTAGAAAAATTGTAGTATGCATTACAATATCAATAAATTATACTTTTTCTGTTTAAAAATATAAAGTATTTTTTGAAAAGTTGGATATTAAAAATATAAAATATTTTTAATCTTTCGAGGTATAATTGTTGTCTTTTTTTTAAAGTACCCCCTATTAATAATAATTTTATATTTATTATAGGGTATTTAATAGGGATAAATATAAAAAGATATAGTTAATTGAAAAGTAAGTAACTATTTTATTAAGGAGTGAGATTTAATTAAAAATATTTTATATATTTAAATAAAAAAGTAATATAATATTATAATTAATCCTCTCCCTTCTTTTTTCATCATCATTTGTTGTTGTTGCCCTGCCCCTCCTCTTCACTCCACTCCTCGCCTCGCCTCTTTCCTTGTCTTTCCTAAATTAATTAAGTATTATTTGTAAAATATAAAAACATTAAATAAATTAAAAAATAAAAATATATTGAAAACCATCATTTATAATTATTAAAAAGATAAAATATTTATATATTATAGATAATTTATATAATTAAATATGTTTAATAATTTTTTTAGATAAGAGCAGATAATAAAGACAATTACATATTATAAGGAGCAAGGAACAAAGGGCAAAAAAAATGAAGTGAATGACAAAATAGTAACTGGCAAAAAAAAAAGAAAAAAGAAATCTATGAAAAAAGAAGAAAATAAATGACGCAGAACCTAATGTTAATGCCGTAACTTAATTCATCTAACTTTTTGTCTATCGAGCTTTTGGATGCAAAAGCTATTGCCAAAATTTCTTAAATCAAATAAGAATTGGATGACATTTGTTATTCCCATTTATCCGAGCATGCGCTTGATAGAGAAAGGGGCGAAGATAATGAACCGCAGAGCACGCCATTTCACATCATACCACATGTCAATTTTATTTTCACGGAAATTCTGGTTCTATGAAAATGAGATAAGGGGTCCATATTCGGGTGATTATCGCCGTGATCAGATTTGGATCTTCCATTTTCTTCGGTTCATTCTAAATTATTTTTCAGGTAGCTTAATAACTGTATCTATCAAAATAAAATTTTTAATTTTTTTTAAAAATTAACATTAAATCTGGATTGATCTAAGCACATTTGCATTGTCAATTTATAAAATTAATTTTTTTAATGTTTAATAGGACCGTACAGATTATATCTACACTATTCAATATACATCTTATTAGACCATTCAAATTAAATCTGTACCAATTAGGTTGGTAGTAAATAAATTTATTATGTTTTAATATTTTTTATAAGTTTTTATTTTTATAAATATAAAATTAAAAAATGAAATCTAAACAATTCAGTCAAGTTGATGAGCATGGAAGACTTTTTAGATTTAATATTATTTTTTTTAATTTTTATAAATTTTTATTTAAATAAATATATTCTTTAAAATATCTAAAAAGTAATTTAAAATAAACTGTGAGAGTCGTCCTACGAGAAAATGGAAGGTGCAAATCTGACGAGCACTCGGTGCTCACAACAGTGAGGAGCACGAAAGCGGGCCCAGGAGATAAGTCGAGGAGATATCGCTGGCCCAAAAAAGAAGAAGAAGAAGAAGATATTAGTGACAGCGACGTTAATTCTAGAGTGTTCTAGTGTAGCCACGTAAGATGTCGCTGTCAGTCTTATCTCCTTTTAACCCCCAGTACGAGGCACAAGATTTATCCTCCTACGTTCAGTAACAAGAATAATTTTCGCGAGAGTGAAAATAAATTTTTATCAAAATTAACTTTTATGAGATATAATGAATCTTGGATGTATTTGTGAATTTTTTCCTCAACAAAATTATAATAAACTAAAAGTCCATTAGACTTAATTGAAAATGAGGATGGTTACTTTACAGCGACCCTGATTTATTTATTTATTTTTTTATACAAAGGGAAGAAACAAAGCAAGACAAACAGAAAATAAAAAACAAAATTAAAAACGAAGCAACAAGAAAACCACCAAGGAGGGTTCACAAGATCCAACAAAGAAGTGCCGTCAATCGGCGCTGAAGATCCTCGCCTTTTGCTTTGGCAAATTTTCTCCCAAGCCACTGCATGGATCCTTTTTCTCTAATCTGTAGAGCGCCACAAAAATCCCCGTGACCTTTTCTCCAATTCCTCATAGGTGGAGGTAGGAAGTAATGCTGTCTGCATTGGATACATCGGAATTTCCGGCAGAACATAAGAAGCAAGAGTGTTTCTGCCTGGGAGAGAAATATTATTAGCCTTCCAACCTCATCCACCACATAGCCATATGTATCCTTATTAACTCTACCACCATGCATTGGAATCCCAAGATACTTCTCAAGATTTGACGTGCAAGAAAAGCCTAAATTAATCTGTTTTGGTTAGCATTTGACGAGAAAAAGACACGAGAGTTTTAGACTAACTAATCTTCTATCCTGAAACTATGCGAAGTTCTCTAAATAGTCCTCAATAACCTCAACTTAATCGACAGCTGCTTCTGACAAGAGAATTTAATCAACGGCAAAAAATAGATGTGAAAAAATAAGTCCATCTTTGTTTAAATTGATGGGTTTTCAACTGTCCTTATTGATCTCTGCATTAAATGAACAAGTTTTTCAATAGTAAAAAAGAAGGGGGGTATAAGATCACCTTGCCTGAGCTCGTGATGGCGAGAACTCTCCGTTCTGCTTTCTTCCCAAAGAACCTGCATTCGAGCAATTCTCAAACAATGCTAAATGATCTCAATCATATCACAAGACAACTCCCACTCCCTCAAACAATTCAAGACAAAATCTCATGTTAGTTGATCATAAGCGTTTTTAAGCTCAATATTGATATTCATAAAACTCTTATTTCCTGTCACTAGCTTCTGTTTCCGAAATCGCAATAAAATCCAACCTGTGTTTTTATTCACGTACTAGGCCAGGCAGTGTTCCAAAAGAGAGAATTCATCTAAGACAGGCCCACTGTCAAGTGCCGAGAATGGGTTAAAAGTAAAAGAAGAGGTGGTTTGTTGTTTACTTATATCCGGAGGACATAGCTTCAAACGTGTGTCGCCCGATTGCGTGATCTTTTATCTCTACAGGTCTAGTCAGATAAAAACAATATTTTTAAAAAAATCAAATAAATGATGTAATATTATATTATATAAGTAATAAGACAAATACATTATGAACATTTTTTTAAAATTTCAGGCACTTCTTTTAATTAATTTAAATAATATTATTTTTATTTTCACTTGAGCCAACGCAGTAATTTATTTTTATAACATCTATTTGATATGCTCTCTAACTGAGCATTCATGATCAACTATTGTCAATCACAAACAAAGGTAGCTGTGAAATTGTAAACTTAAATTCTACAAATGGTAAAAACATAAGTGGGTAACAATGAAAAAAAAAATCATTGCTTGAAATTTTAATCAACAAAAAATAACAATTTTTAAATTGAAAAAAACACTTATGGTTAAAGTAACCGTGCATCGTGCGGTTTCAACCTACCTCTTACAATTATGAAACCTCGAGAGCAAGGACTATGAGAACATGTCATGGATAGGGTGGCCGCCTCTCACAATTCGGCTAAGATATTTAATTCAAGATTATCAAAATTAGTAATTAATGATAAATAGATGTCATTAATAAGATGACTACCTCAGACCTCAGCCAATGCAGGACCAGATGGGCCGGGTTAATTTGAGCTACAAATTGCGTAGAATGGAAACACTTTCTTGACGAGAGTCCACGTGACTGGTATGATTTTGGGCCTGAGGCCCATTTGTTTGAAAGTTCAAAGGCCTCATGTATAATGAAGAGAAGTAGAGAAGCAGTTTTTTCACAGTGAAAAAGAAAATTTCCCTGTCTGAAAATAAAAAAGGAAGAAGAGGATAAGAAAGGAAAGAAAAAGAAGTGCGAACAATTTTTTTTGAGTAAAATACTGCAACTTTCCTTCTACCTTATATTAATTACAGAGACCTCTTTTTTATTAATAGTTAAAAAATATAAACATTCTTTCTATTTTTAATTTTTTTTCATCCTCCAATAGTTAATTGACCATCAAGTTTCATATGTTTGTCCAAAATATCTCTTCTTTAACAATAAATGTTGTCTAAAAATTATTCAAATTACTGAAAAAATTAATGCATCTATTTTTTACTTTTTTATATTTTAAATTTTTTTAGTTATATAGACATGTTTATTTAGTAACATCTTCTAAAATTTAAATGCATAAATTCGTTAAAATAATAGATTTGAAATAATAAATTATCCAATATAATTTATGTTTTTTAAAAAAATTATTAACTTTAACACAAAATTTTAAATTATTTATTTAAATATCGACATAGCTAGTCATTTAAAATTTTTTAAATTGGAAGAGAGAGTATCTAATTAAATTGTAAAGGCAAAATAATAATTTTAAGATTTCCAACATAATTATAAATAAAAAAATGAGCATTTTGGATTTTTTTAACAAAATACTCTTAACAATATTAAAAACCGAATCAAAATGTAAGTTTTAAAAATAAAAAGAGAATATCTATAACTTTAATAAGAAGGGGTCATGGGCTATTGTAAACAGAAACTTTAGTAACGAAAAGCAACACTACATGGTGGCATGAGGCATCCTTCGGAAATCAGCAATATTTGTCCACGTCCAAAAATAGTAAAATCGTAAAGCTTCTATATTGGAAATGCTGAATACAAGATAAGAGGGGCACCATGGAAAGTGAAACCAAGTCATCAAACCGGTTTGATGTGGTGGAACCAATTTTTTTTTTTTTTTCACGATGAAATTGGGCTTAGATATGGGAACGGATATATGGAGATACAAGTGGAGCGTAAAAATATGTTTGATATTTGCATGAAAATATGATATAAATTTTTTTCACTGTATATCTTAATCGATTGAAATGATCAAATCAACCTCAATTTAAAAAAAAAAAAAAAAAACACACACACACACACGGGGTTAGACCCCATAACCACCATTCTACGTTGCTATTGGAAGAACCATCCCTGGAGAGGAAAAATAAAATAAAATACCATCATAGTCCAAATTGAAGATCATAAGGTAACGAACATAATCATCGAAAACACCAACACGCATCCAACAAATTGAAGAATGGAAACCACCGTTAAACTTAAAAAAGCAAATCACCATTGAAATGACAATCCAGAGATTTAGATCTGGTTGGGTTGAACCTATAAATTTGGAACAAGATAAAGAACATTGCTTTCAAATTAAAAGCCAAATTTGGAAGAAGCAGAAGATTGTCATCATCCAATCAAAACCTATAGATCTACATTGTCAAATTCCCCTGCTTCATACGTCCAAGTCATATGTTCGGTCTTCAATGTCGTCTTCTTTCTTCGATCCCATTGTTTTGAAGCTCATTACGCTCCCTCTCTTTTGCTCTGCAATACTTTTGGACATAATTCTTCTAGCTTGTTTTCTTCTGTTAAAGTAATTGTGTGTGTGTTAAAAGAAGAAGTCCTACATTACCTAATGAAGAGAGCTCTAATGTGTAAATTTTATAGAATGAAATGGGTTAGTAAAATGAACTTAGAGGAGAAGTAAGCTCGCAAGCATGATATAGGCCAACTCAAGACAAACGCAATTAAAAATAATCAATTCACCTCTTGCAAGTGAGTTCAAGAGGCACTAGATTCCTTTTATTAAATTATTTTTGCAGAAAAAAATAATTATTTATTTAAATGAGCTTATCAGAAAACTTTATTTTTTGACTGATTTAAATATAAATTTGAACCTCAACCTTTTGCATCCTTTAAGCAAATTCTTAAACGGTCCAATGATTATAAGTCCAACATTTATGTCCAGGATTTAGACTTGTATATAGGCATGCATGCAGACAAAACAATGTGCCTTGGTTCTTGAGTTTTCAATCTACTTCTTCCTTCCTTTGCCTTGATTGTGTTGTGTTTGTCTACTTGAGTTTCTTCTCCTTAGTGCTACTATTCTATTGCCTTGTTTGTGCAAAATGCACTTATTTAATTTTGAAAAACTGTCAATCTATCATAGTGTGTCGAAATAATTCTTAAAAATAGTGTCCTTAGACACTACTTAAGCAGCTTCTGCTCTCCTATTTGCCACCAACACCTTCTTCATGTAGGCTTAGTTATGTCAAATAGAATATGCAAAGTAAATCTTGTTTGCTTAGCTTCATCAGGAACTACAATCATTCTTGGGCGGGGAGTGAGGAGACAGCAAGTGTCCTGATTGGTGATGAGTGAATGAAGTGAGGAGATATCGATGGGTATCAAGTTTGGAAGAGGAGGAAGAGGATGGATTGAGAGAGAGTGGCAGAAGTGAAACCGGCGAGGGCGAAGCTTGATGTAGGTGATGGAGTTGGCTAGTGAGCTTGTTGATTTTCTATGAAAATGAGATAGCTGGTCCTGTCGTCGTCATCACTGTTTTGTTTAAGAGTGTACAGTGGAGGGGTAAAAGAGTCAGAGACTTGACTTCCATGAAATTTTAATCATTTCCATGGAATTGAGCTCCGCATGGAATAAAACATATAACGTGCCAAATGAGATAAACCTAAATTTCATATTCAATTCCAATTTTATACTTCTAAATTATATGGTACCAAATGAAACCTAATATGCCTTGCAAGTTGTCTAATTTAAAAGTTGAAACTTGCGGATAGTCTCAGCTTGTTTGAAGGACAAGCAGCGTGGAAACTTGCTATGTATCCCCGGTGCACAGTTTGCCTCATAATAGTAATGATATTTATAATATAAATAAATTAATTAAGATGAGAAATGATTAAAGTTATTGAGAATGGGATTGATGATTATATTGTCGTGGGACCAAGGGGCTGTTTCGTGCTAACTCTCATTGGATTCTTGTGAGAATTCAGAGCGCACGGTGGTGGCTTCGTAGTATTCAACCAAGTGTTGGTAAGGAATCTTGCTTCCTCATCATCCCACTCGTACAAATCTCAGTGATAATTAAGTCAAAAAGCAGCAGCCTCTATCATATACTACCAAGTCATACTGTATCACGTAAATTAAAAAAAGATGGTGCTAGTTTTAGTTCATCAATCAATTCAGCGTTTGAGTTCTATCAATGCCATTTTCTTTCTTCTACCTTACAACGTGGAAAAATGGAACCTAACGGCCACGTTATTGAGATTTTCCCTGGGAAGTGGAAGCTATAAGAGGAAATGGTATGATTCAACAAGTACAGATAATACATTTATACTCATCCCGAACTCTCTTATAAAACACTTTTAATTTTTTTAAATAATTAATTTTATCTAAAAATAAAATAAATTTTTGATTTTACCTCTATTTAAATAAAAGTTTGTCAAATTTATATTATACTCTTTCTGATCTTACTTATAAATTATTTTTATTAAATTTATTAATGTCAATACAAAAAAAATATAAAGAATAAAGGTAAATAAAATTTTAAATATAATCCTCAAGTAAAAAAATAAAAAATACACAAATAATATAATATTATTTTTTATTTTCTCTCTTTTACTTTTTAAGAATAATTTAAAAATTTTAAGTTGAAATAAAATAATTTCATCAATTAATAATTTATAAAATAAATTAAATTATATTTTTAAAAAGTAATTTATATATTAAATCGGAGGAGTATTGTTTTTTATAGTCAGTGTAAGTGCATGTGTCATTAGAAATGCAATTGATGACCCATCCAACATCTTGCATTGAAGACCGAGGAATAGTTCTAAAATACGCCTTATGATAGGACCAGACAACCAGTACGTGTGTATGTGAGTGAATCACGGAGAGTTGTTTGAAGAAATAAGGAGAGAGAAAATGACGCTGCTACCTCCTAAGTGCCGTTCAAAGAAAACGACATTGCAATCAATCCACTGTTTAATTGTCCTAGATTCACATCCCTAGCGGATATTCCATATTTTATTACTGGTCTACATCATCATAATTATGAATTTTGTAAAATATTTTTGAAGTCGAGTAGTTACTAATCAGTGAATACCATCAAGGCACATACTAGTATACTAGAAATTAGAACAATCAAGGCACCGATTCGATACCTGATTTTTATTACCACATATAATTATGTATGGTCTCCCCATTCACATGCTCGAGTTGATATATAAATCCCATTTATTTTTATGGTTTTCTTTGGGTGACTGTTGTTCCCAGAAGAAACGTTCTAAGGAATGCTTCAATTTTTTAATTCTTGGCTTGAAATTGGTATGTTGATGGATTCATGATTGCTGTGAGTGGGAAAGGGCGCTTTAATCTTTATTTAGAGTTGCATGCACCCCACGTACGATTAATCCAAATATTTAATTTTTGTTCATGAAAAGTCGGGACTCTTGTTTTTATTTAGTATTTGTTACGGCCAAAAAGGCAGAATCTTTCACCTTTCAAGGTTATCTCGCTGTCTGCTTTTTCAAACTTTCCTTTTCCGCTTCTTTAATCATTCAAACTTTGACTTTCATCCCCTGTTCCTTTCCCTACCCCCACCCTTTCCAACTTGTGTTAATTACTCACTTTAGCCTAATCAAATCCAATAAATAAATATTTAATCCTTCCTTTTATTAGCCACCCATGTTTTCTGAGTTTTTTTTTGGTCAACAATTTGCCCCATTTCTAACTCACTAGAGGTATTTTCCATTTTAAGAAGGGTATAGACTGGCAGGTGATCTGTTCAACTTAATATTGTTCAGAGAATGTTCATTTCATTATAATTATATCATTCCATATTAACAGTTGTGACAATTATAATTATAAATTTGATACATCGAAGATAGAGGAGAGAGGGTCCGTAAAGGAAGGAAAGATGTGAAGCTCATAATCAGATTCCGTGACTTACCAGAGGAGGCTTCACATTGAAGGAATAATAAAGAGGGGACTGTATTAATCACGTTGAAGCAATTCAACTAAGCATAATGAAGATTGGGTTATGTGTTGTTAATTAAATCTGAGTTTCATGGAAAATAAAAATCAAACAGTACATATTTTTGAAAGAAGAAAAGACAGAGCAAGTTGCAGAAAGTGACCACAAGAAGACAGAAAGTAAGGTATTGGGGATCACATGTTGTTCCCTGCACACTCTAGGTCGTCCCGCCACCCCAAATTTTATTTATTTTTTTTGCCGGTCTTTTAATTACAAAAGATTATCATGAGATTTTTTTTATTAATTCATTATTTTGGTTAAATGATATTCCTTCCATTAAAAAATAGACAATATTTTTAATTCAATTTTAACCTTTAATAAAATTATTATTTATTTTTAAATTAATATTATTTTTTCATATTTATTTTTAATAAATATTTTATAATAAATATAAAATTATTATTAATAGAGACACTAAAAAATAATGATTATACTTTAAAATATTAAAAATATTTTATATTTTTAATTATTTAATTTTTTAAAAAATATTTAATATTTTTAAATGGAGGAAGTAATTGATATCATTGCAACTCTCAACGCCTTGTGTGATTCATTCTTTAATTATGTAGTCTTTGTATAAAAAGTTCATAGGAATATTTCACTTTCAATTTATTTTTTCACGAAAAAATATATTTCACAAAACGCACATTTTTTTCATTTTAAAAAATAATACAAAAAAAATTTATGATTTTAATTATCAGTAATTCAGTATAACAAATTAACAAATAACCAAGCTTGTAACTGTAGATGCCAATTGCACGTTAAAAAGAAAATTCCAGCAAAACCCATTCCTCGCTCTTGTTCACTGGTTAGGAGCTGCTGTACATTCCGGTGATTTGAATTTCCACTCTCTCCAGGAACACTTCATCTTCTCTGGCGACTGTCCACTATTTTTGACATCTGCGTCTAACTTTTCATACCTCCCTATCCCCATTTGCCTAAGCATATCTTACTTCTGGTACTTGTCTCGCTCTTACATTCCTACTCCAAATCCAAACGCATTTTATCTGTGAAAGTTGCTCTCTTTAGCTCCCTCCCTTTTCACAGTAGTCAGGTGCCGGAAACTTTACCCAGACAAAGCAAGAAAATTTCCGCTAGGATGGACCTCGAGGTTTGTTGTGTTGAAGCTCAAAATTCCTCCGCCATGACAGTCAGCTTCTCTCTGTCGTTGATTTGTTCAGATCTTTCTCTTATACACAAAAGTGGTTAGCGAAATGTTTTCATCTTTCTGTAATTTCGTGCCCATTTAAAGTACTCCCCGTTGAAATTGGCTTTATCGGTTCATCCTTTTCATTATTTTTCTTGGCTCCTCTTCTTACTCTTCTTTTTATTGAATTATTGAAATTAATCTGCGAAATTCAGGGCTGCTCTGCTGATAATATATCATTGTGTTGGCTCCTTGAACCCTGAAAAGTGATTGCATTTTCATAAGTTTGTTCCTCATTGCCATTGGTCTAATTTTGGGCCCCCTTGCTGCGCAAAGTCCATTTTGTATGCTAATCAAATTCATCTCTGCCTGTTATTTAACATATAAAGAAGGGCTTCTGCCTGGGAATCTCCTATCTCCCTCTCCAATTTCAAGATATTTTTTGAAAATTATGGTGTTCCCATGTTAAGTAGCATAACCTTGTTTCTGTAATATTCATTGTAGCAGTCTGTGGTGGCTTCTTGAATCGAAGTAGCTGACTGTTCTTTCAGCTCAGGTACCTCCAATCTTGTATATTTTCTTTCCCATTGGTTGTATTTGAATTTATAAAAAAACCCTTCACATTTGTTCCCCTGAATCCAAGCTGTTTTTTCCCCCCTCATTTCTTACCATTGCACCACTAAACCACACTTGGGCTTGAGAATAACCGCTGCGTTACCTTATCCCTTTCCAGGTATTGTAGTTATCAAGGTGTAAACTTGTGCGGTTAAATGACACGTTAGGGGATATATTTCATCGCTATTTCACAAGTTTTGCTTCCCTGAGTATATCTAGATATGCTTGAACCAGAGTTATATCGGATTAAATCACCATTCTTGTTGTGCATCTTCATTGGCTTCTTGCTACACTCAGCTTTCACATCTGAAATTCCACTGGGTTCAAAACTTTCTGTGGTTGACAATGAGTGTTGGGTCTCCTCCAATGGTGATTTTGCATTAGGATTCTTTAACATTTCAGATCAACCTAGTCAGTTTAGAATTGGCATTCGTTTCAATTCAAAGTCTATACCATTTAGCCAACAAACTGTGGTCTGGGTGGCTGGAGCTCATGTCACTGTGGGTAGCATGTCCTATTTCCAACTCACCCCAGAAGGAGATCTAGTGCTCTTTGATTCATTACAGGGAGTAGTATGGACCAGTGGAACTGCCAGCCAATCTGTAGTTTCAGCTATTTTTCGTGACAATGGCAATCTTGAGCTCATAAACAGGGAACAGCATGTTGTTTGGCAGAGTTTTGATACTCCATCTGATACACTTGTCCCAGGGCAGAGTTTATCTGTGTACCAAACACTCCGAGCTGCCAGCAAGCAAACCATGTCCAGTTACTACAGCCTTTTATTGAATGGCTCAGGACAGTTACATCTTCGCTGGGAAAGTAATATTACCTATTGGACAAGTGATAGCCCTTCTATTGCAAATCTGAGTGCTTGTCTCACAGCCACTGGAGCCCTGCAACTTCAAGACCAAAGGTCAAAACCAGTTTGGTCAGTGTTTGGTGAAGACCACAATGAATCAGTAAATTATAGGTTTCTTAGGCTTGATTTGGATGGCAATCTGCGGATATATTCATGGATAGAAATGTTGCAATCATGGAGACCAGTTTGGCAAGCTGTTGAGAATCAGTGCAAGGTCTTTGCAACTTGTGGTCAACGTGGTATGTGTTTCTTAACCACTTCAGGTTCTGCTGATTGCAGATGCCCGTTTGAGTTAGCTGACCCTAACAAATGTTTGGTACCATACGATGAGGCATGTGAATCAGGCATCAATATGCTTACGTATGAAAAAACATTTCTATATGGAGTTTACCCGCCTGTAGATTCAATTACCATAAGTAGTTTGCAGCATTGCAAACTGTTGTGTTTGAATGACCCACATTGTACAGTTGCAACCTTTTCCAATGATGGAAGTGCTAAATGCTCAATAAAGAAAACTAAGTATGTCACTGGGTTTGCAGATCCTTCTCTAAGCTCAATATCTTTTGTTAAGAGATGTTCAGGTCCATTAGCTGTGAATCCTGGTCTTGTTAATTCACCTCCTCCTAAACCGCCTCCAGCACTTTGTGTTCCTTGTTTGATAGGAGCAGCCTCAGCCACTTTTCTCTTCTTTGCCGTCATACAGTTGGGAATTGGTTTCTTCATCTGCAGAAGGAGAAAAATAACGAGGAAGGAAGTTACTTTAGCTTTAACATGCCCCAACTCAAAGGGTTTGTTTGTGTTGTCCTTCCCAGAGATAAAGAGCCTCACTGGGGATTTCAAGAACCAAATCGGTCCAAATATGTTCAAAGGTACACTACAGAACAATCACTTGGTTGCAGTTAAGAATCTTAATGCAAGCATAGAAGAAAGGAGGTTCAGGAGCACTGTCATGAAGATTGGGAGCATTCATCACAAAAACCTTGTGAAGCTGGAGGGCTATTGTTGTGAGTTCAATCACAGATTCTTGGTGTACGAGTATGTCAAGAACGGTTCTTTGGATAAGTTCTTAGGTGAATCGTCTCTTTGCCGGAGGCTAACTTGGAGAAAGAGAATTGAGATATGCTCAAGTGTAGCAAAATCCATTTGCTATTTGCACACCGAGTGTCGGGAGTTTGTTAGCCATGGCAATCTGAAGTGTGCAAATATCTTACTGGACGAAAACTTAGAGGCCAAGTTAACTGAATTTGGGTTTGCAAGAGTAAATGGTGAGACCCCATATTGTGGCTCTTCAGCTGAGAAAGATGTGGAGGATTTTGGCAAGTTGGCACTAACTTTGTTATCTGGGCGTCAAGACACCGAGGATCTTTGCCAGTGGGCATATGAACAGTGGATGGAAGGACGACCCCACAATGTGGTTGACAAAAGAGTTGATAGTGGAATCGATTCAGAGGAGCTAGAACGTGCGTTAAGAATAATATTCTGGTGTCTTCAAGTGGATGAACGTAGGAGGCCTTCAATGGGGGAGGTAGCAAGAGTGCTAGATGGTATATTGAATGTTGATCTCCCACCACGCCCTTTCGCTGTCCAAAGGCCTCTGCTAGAAGATGATGATGATACTCAAGAGTATGATTCAGAGTCACTAGTGTAGATGTCTGATGAACTTGTTGGAGTCTATGCTCATTTACTGTTGATTTTTTTTCCTTTTATTCAATGTGTATAGTAGATTTAGGACTAACTTGTAGATGAGATGACAAATGGACATGGCCATGCCCATTATTTTTGGTTCTGGCCTTAACCTTATGTGGGGTGATGATTGCAAACTGAACTGTGAGCACCACGATGTATTTTCAGGTTCTGTTTTGAAGCTAAATCTCTCCATATGAGCACGTACCGTTCAGGATTTGTTGCATTATTGTTATGTGTATTACTTGTTATTTCCTGGTCAAAGTATTCTAAACAGAAACTAGAAAGGTTGATGGTTCAATCTGGTGTCCATTCCGGTTCCAGGCTTCTGATAAATGTTCAACCTGCCATTTTAGATTCATTCATGCGACGTGCATGAATATTCCCAGATTGATTCATCGTGTGGTGGTGTTTTCGCTTAAGGATAAAAGATATTTTCCTGGAAGGGGAAAAAAACAGAAGAGAAAATACTCAAGCCTTTATTTACTATCTAGAGGCTAGGTGTCATGTGGCGCTATTATCTTGTGGCTTGTACGCTGCCAGATTCTGCGTTCTGGACCAAGAGAAGTTGGGGGGGGGGTTCATATCGAGAAGGATTTTTTTCCCAAAAAAAAAAAAATTCAAGAGAAAATCGTGGCTGAACTTAAATATTCTTAAAAAATTAATACTTAAATGACATATTAATATTCTTAAAAAATATCAAAGACCTGTTATAACTTAAATATCATAAATTTATATATGAAATTTTAAGAATTTACAATTCAAGAGTTTTTATTTTACATTAATTTTCATACTAAGTCTTCAATTGTCATTCTCTCAAGTAAATACCTAGGCTCTTAATAATCTGTCTTATTCTAAGAAATATTCCCTTTTGATTTGAAATATAAGCATTTTTTAAATTAATTTTAGTTTAAAATATAAACAATTTAATATTTGTAAAAAAATCATTTTATTCTGTATTTATTAATCTAGATTCTTATGTTTATGATTTTAGGACCTCTGTTTCATTTATCATAAATTGGAATTAAAGATAAAAAAGAAAAACAATATGTATTTTCGTGTAAAGAAGGATCAGTATGCAATTTTGGAAATTATACTTATACTTTGAATAGCAAACGCTGAACAATAAGCCCGTCTAGCTCAGTCGGTAGAGCGCAAGGCTCTTAACCTTGTGGTCGTGGGTTCGAGCCCCACGGTGGGCGTTTTTATTTTATTTTTAGTTTTCCTTTTCTTGGTTCTTAACATACTTTTCCTTTATTCGGGCCTAAATGAAACGCTTCCTTAGCAGGCCCATCAAATATGAAGCCCAAATGAATGCCCTCTTCGGTACCAGTGGATGAAGGAAGTTTGAAAAAAAATCCACTTGTCTTTTCAATAGAAGTCTTATTCCTCTCTCGCTTCCACTTATACAGTGGATGAAGGAAGATGTTTCTGATGAGTCATGGATTAACATTTCATCGAGTACTTACTTCAGAAAACACAAGAGACGGGACAATTTAGGTTATAAAATTAAAGTAATGAAGTTGGGCGATCGGAAATTTCCAAAATTATAAGCGTGGTCTAATTTGCACAAAACATCATTCAAGTAATTTTTCTGAATATTTATCAAGTGGATAATTCAGGCAGCACGCGAATGGCACGTGAAGGGAATAATATATCCATACATGCAGAGAAAAGACAGTACCTTAATGAGGTAACCTCGCTTTTGATCATTTTAGAATGTATTAGGTAAACATAATTTAGATTGCAATCAGTGTACGATTAAATTGGTGATGCAACGAAGATCACAAGTTTCAACCTTTAAGATATGGTTATCATTCATGGCCGAATGTAGACAACTGCAGGGTGCCAAAGGGTCCCTATCTAGCACTTTGCCATATGAATAACATCGTCGTTTTGACCAAAAACCTTCATTAATATTTTTCTCTTTTTCATTCTCCAGTTAGAATACGAAACAGGCCATTAGTGCATGGTCAATATTTCTTATGAGGTCAACAGTGTATATTCTATTCATTCAGTATTATAAGAAATTTTTTTATTATATCATTTAAAAATATAAAATATTTTGTGCATTTCAATGTATAATTAATACATTTAAAAAAATTCTAATTTAAGGTGTAATTACCAATGTGTTCTATTTTATATTATAATATTTTTAATAAACACATCTTATTAAATAAAAATAAATATGAAAAAATATATAATTTTAAATATCATTAACTAATTTATTAAATTATTAGAGACATAAATTAGTTAAAAATGTCGTACAGTACTCTACAAAGGAAGTTTATTTACTCAAGCTACTTCTTTTGTATTAGCGATGATTTTGAAAACAGTGGTAATAGTAATTAATTGACACCAGAATCAATACCTGCATCAATTGATCCGTCTTTTAGTCAGTTAGCCTGCTACTGTTTTTCTTTCCTAGGGTTTACCTGCACTGTGCTTATCATCGTCCGCGCATTATTTTTAAAATACGATACTGCCCCTTATATTTTTCAATACACATTTAGTTTACCCACACAAAACTTTTCTCTTTGAACCCCAAAAAAAAAAAAAAAATCTCTCTCTCCTGTCTTCATCTTCCACCTGAAAACGCCACAATAGTTAAAAGGAAAGCTCGTCTCCCCCCCTTTCTCTCTCATCCCCTCCCCTCCGTTGTTGCGTTATATATAACTTTAGTCTCTCTCTCTCCCCCTCCCTCCTCTCATATCGTTGCTTTATATACTATCTACACAGTAAGTAGTGTAAAGCTTATAATATAACCTGGAGCAAAAAGGCGTTCCTTTCTCATGTAAGCATATAGAGAGAGGGACTCCTTAAGGTGTTTCTTTCTTATTACTTATAAGGATTAGGTAGTGAGAGCTTCGTATAAAATTTCATAATCTTCAAGCTAGTGGCAGTAGTTGCTGCTGTATCAGTGTTTTCTTTTTTGGATTTACGTGACACGTATCTGAAGCTTTTCAAACTCGATCCCTTATCATCAGCATGAAAATTCTCTGATGCTTCGGAATCAATCAGAATATTTTTTAGCTGCAAACAAAGATTTTCATTACTTGTATTTTTCTCCCACTTACTAAGATGGCGCCGGCATCTTCTGCAAAGGCTCAAAGCATCAATGAAGTATGGCAGAAGAAGGTTCAGCAGAGAAAGTTGAAGAAAATAAGGAACAAGAAGAAGAAGAAGCAACAAGAATCAGGCCTGACAACTCCTTCGAAGACCCATCGTGAACTTGCAGGCGATCACAACACGAAGAGAGATCAGGAGGAAGATATATGTTCAAGTGGATGTAGTACTCCGAAGGCTGAAAGGTTCAAAATACCAGAGATACTATCATGTCCACCTGCTCCGAAGAAGACAAGGGTAATCCAAAACTACTCATCCATTAGATCTCCAATAGCGTTTTTCTCTTCCCCAGATATAGAGTTATTCTTTTCCTCTCTCAGAAATGTATCAGCTTGATGATTATGATAGCTATATAATACCATCCCACACATGGAGTTTCCAAGTTCAGTTCATCTCAGTCCAGCTCAGATCACTCTAGTTTACCATGTTTATGACTATTTATAGTTACTTTAATTTGTAGTAGTCAAGCAATGATTAAGAGTGCAGAAATATATTTTACCCTAATTTGGTGCAAGAGCTCTCTAACTGTTTGATTTAATTTCCCTCGTTTGAATCTCTTGCTCTATGTGTGTTGCTCATAGTCAAGCTTTGATTAGGAGATAAAGTTTTTTATCTAATTAATTTTGACCTGGTGGGATATGTCAAAGAAAGTATATGCAAAGGCAACATAATTTGCACTATTAATATAAGTTGATCGATTTAGTGTAGCCCATGTTCCTCAAAAAGTATTAAAAGTGGTTCAAAAATGAAGCCAAATCACTCAAACTTTTCGTAGAAGGAGAGGGATCAATAATTATATGCGAAACTAGAAAAGGAAGCAACTTTTGAACGACTGATCATCGTAGCTTTTCAATATTCCTTCTGCAACGTAACTTTAATCCCTTGTGCTCGTTCCTTTTTGTCATCGACACGCTAATCTTTTGCCTGCAGAAACCCTTCTCTTTCTCATCTTCCAATTAATCGATCCATGCAGTATACACACCGATACATTTTGCAAGTACGGATCAGAAATCCCCAGACCGCTTTACAGGATTAAAGTTGCATAACTTAACAAATATCAATATATTGATGGGAGAGGCTATCGTTGTCATTGTCACTCTTATCTTTTACGCTACCCCAGAAGGAAGAGATCCAAAAAAGTACAGTCATGAATAGCAAGTATACGAGAGAATCCAAGGATTGATAGAAAGAGAGATGATTTGGAGGTTATTAGGGGAAGAGAATAATACATGCATGTAAGGGTTAATTATTATAAGGATGAGATTGAAAGTGTCCTATGAAAGGAAACACCAAGGCACATGGATAAGGAGAATCCGATGAAGCTGCTCTTTACTTCTTTTAAAATTTTATTCCATGGACGCACGTAAGGGGAATCTCCATTTCCTCGTGAAAATGTTTAATTCCTTAACTTCTCCAGAATGAACTAGCAAACAATATTTCCTCTCAATTTGTGTCGGCGCGCAGTTTCGAGAAATAAAATTGTTTTCTTCTCTTTTCTTTTTTAAATTTGTCTGACTTGCTGTTATTATTATTGTTATTTTTAATAAAATGGTTCTCTGCTCCTCATCCAATTTCTATTTTAATTTAACCCTCATCAAATTTCAAGCAGTTTCTGCTCCCATGTGATATTACAGTCAATTTAAAAATTATACACACAAATAGGGTTAAAACAAGAGATAGTTTTGAAATTTGAATATCTTATTGAGCAATCTAATACTATGTCGTTAGAATCAGACAGGCCTGTTGTTAATAATCGTCGATCGTGTGGGTAAGTTATGTTGTTACATTGCATGGGCCTTTCAATAGAATTGTACAACTTATCGACGGGTTTATTTTTTTCCAAGTGGCTTGCAAACGATAACGGCCTCGGTCAGTTCAAGCTGGGCATAAAGTTGATGAAGATAAACTTAGTGTGGTTATTATAATGCATGGTAGGCCCCTCAAAACAAATTATGTACATGTATTATTAAAATATTACAAACATGTGAATATTTAATAATATAATATGTAAAACAATTGGATCATGTTTATCCACGTCTATGGGTTAGGTAAGTTTCGGCGACCAGCATCGTGTTTTTTCTTTTTGTATCAAGGGTAGACTGGAGAGATAAGCAAGCGAGAATAACATATATATATATATATATATATAATATTTTAATTTAATCAAATTGTGAATTTTAATGTATTAATAATATTGATAATAAAAATTTGTTGTAAATTAAATAATCTATAAAAGATACATATATCTTAATTTAATTAAAAAATAATACTTTAATTGTGCAAAGCTAAGTATATACTCCCTCCATTCAAAAATATAAGATATTTTTTGAGGAGTTAGATGTTAAAAAATGTAAGATATTTTTAGTCTTTTGAGGTATAATCATTATTTTTTTTAAAGTGTCTTTATTGATAATGACTTTATATTTTTTGTAGGATGTTTAATAGGTATGAATATGAAAACATATGATTAGTTGAAAAGTATGTAATTATTTTATTATGAGCTAAAATTTAATTAAAAATGTCTTATATTTTTAAACAGAAGGAGTAAGTTTTTTCAATAAGCAAAATATTATATATTTGTATTTTTTGTGAAACAAGGTAACTTTAATTGGAAATGAAGGACTAATCCTTTTAGAGGCGTAGATATCGCAAAGATAAATATTTTAATTTTAGATCCTTTGTAAATTATGTTGTGTATCTGAAGATAGACTAGATGGCACGTATAGTCATATTATTTCATGGATCTCTTTATATTCTAATTAAAGCACGAACAAGTGAATATAAAAAATTTAACAATCCAAAATTAAATGGAATATAATAAATATAACAACATAAGCAAGCTTTACCCCACTATATATTAAATGGAATAAGTATTTTATATATAAAAATATTGTATCATTCTAGACATGGCCATATAGATAGTAGTTTGCAATACTACATCTAACTATTAATAGTCCGCTACACAAGTGCGCGCGAGAGTGAGTGAGGCTCCTGGTTGAGGGATTTAAATCCTCTAATTGATAAATTGAGCCCATGGGTTGGTGGGTAAGAGATATGTGCTAAAATAATTTGGACCGTTCTAGTTAATCTGCATGATTTAGATTTAGATAATTTTTTATTTTTTTAAAATAAAAAAGGATAAATTTTAATAAATCTATCAATTAATAACTTGTACGGTTCATGTTTAATCAAGTTAATCCAATTTTAATATTATTATTTTTATAATTCTTATAAATTAATTATACAAATTTACTTTGAATTGTTTTGAATTTGATAGTATAATAAGTTAAAAATTTTAAATTTGAACATTACAAAATAAGTCTGTATGGTTAATTTATATAAATTATAAAAAAATTAATGTTAAATTTGGGCTGATTTAATTAAATATAATTGATACATGTTAGTAATTAATATATTTATTTAAAATTTTATGAATTTTTATTTTAAAAAATAAAAGAATAAAAAATGTATAAATTTGGACCGTATAATGGTGGTAGATATTATTTCAAGGGTGATGAGCATAAGGTGCTGATCATACCCAGTGAGCACGAAATGTGAATAATATAACGGTATCTCATGAATATATAGAAATGCAATTGATTTTACTGGCCAGTCACCCATTTCGTTTCTGTGGTTAAGGGTCCTCTGGTTTTCTAGTCTAGAATCCAATCCAACAATAATAAGTGCCTGTTCGATTGTTGAAAAGAAAACAAATGAAATTTAATGTAGAGAGAAAAATAAATTAAAATAATATATATATATATATATATTAACGGAGATGTAGTAATAATAGAAAATAGCCACACAAAAATATGCAAGTAAAAAATGAAGATTGAAAGTCTTATTCATGCCAATTCTCATTTTTGTATTCCTATAATTTCATGACTCTCCTGTCTCTATTATTTACACATCTTTTTTAAAATCTATAACCTTAATTTAACACGTTATGTTTTCTATTAACCTATCTTCGTCACTTCATTTGTTTCTAATAACCAAATGTATCATAAGAAATGGAGAGCTGAGATCCACAATTCAATGTCATCAAATAGTTGAGTCAGAATTGTCTCTACAGGAGTATCGAGTATCGTGTAACACCAATGGGAGAGCGGGAGACCTCTTTCACACCCTGGAGATTGCTGCCTCTCACCCACAGATCAAATGTAATGTGTTGTATATATAGGAACCTCATAGTATTAAGTTTGAGATGAACTGTAGTTACGTATATGATTTATTACTACTCATTTTATATTTTACAAAACACAGTGGATTACAGGATTAATGAGGGGAGGGCAAAATCATATTATGATTATAATTGTAGTCGATTTGGGACACTGAATGATGGTTCCCCTGATGATTTTTTAATAAATAAATATAATTTCTTTCTTTTTTTATTAAAAAAAAAAGGATTTCATTTTCAGAGAGGAAATTGGCAGGAAGCACGTATGACGGTGGGGGCCGTGGAAGGGTTCCGACAAATGAGGCGTTTGTCGGCGCACACGTGGCAATCCTGGTCCCCATCACGAGATCTGTGCTCTCTGCTGCTTCCCCCATTTATGTTACCACGTGGCTCCCCCTCTCCCATTGCGGGTCCCGCTACCTACCCTTGTTGTGCCACCTATATTCCAACGTTGTAGCCCTCTACATCCTTCCGCCCTCATTCATCGCTAAAATTGTGCTCCTTCCTTTCCTTCCCTTGCTGTCGTGGTCGTTGATACTCCGGCGTTGCCCTTCCCAGTTCTTGTCAGTTTTTCCCAAAGGTTTCGCGCTCTCACATAAAGCTTTTTCAAATACCTTTAAATTTGACCATAAACATTTACAAATTGCTTATTGTGTCTATAATAAAAATAAAATCAGGCGAGATGCAAATGATGACCCTTTGACCAAGGAGATCCGGTGAATCGCCAAGCTCGTTCCGTGGCATTCTGGTTATTCTGAGCCGAAATCCATGACTTATTGTAGTCGTTAACTAACGGTTTTGTTGCACCGTAAGATAACGACATTCGAGTCGTTGTGGCTTCGCGAAAAGAAAATGTTGTTATTAATCAGCTTTTCACCAATAATAATAATCATAATCATAATCATAATTAATCAACATCTCGTTTTTTCTTTTCTCACAAAAAGAACGAAAAGATTCATATCATTTCTCCCCTTCACTCCTGACTCCACACTATTGCGTCTGCTCCAGCTGCTCGTACTACTGCCGTATAGCGTTCCTTTCTCTATATCATTTGAATTATCAATCCTCATTCTCTGCAAAATATTATATATATGCCGCAATTTCTGTATCAACCCCTCATCAATTCCCCATAAAACAGTTTTGTTTTTTTTTTTTTGCTGGTTATCTCGACGTCAGTAACTCCTTGTTTCGTTTCTTCCCCTGTGGCGGGTTTCGCGATTCATTAATTGGATATTGCGTTGTCATGCAGCAAGATCACGTACAAACCCAATAACTCGGGTTTTCTGCTTTCAAGAGTAATTTGGCTAACTGAGTTTTCGTTGTTTTATGAGGCTAGATATGTTATAGATACTAACTTAGTTTGTTGGACCCTCATTTCTTTCTAAGCATGGACACGCATGCATGATTCTTAGGGGACTATTAATGAAGATGATGATGACGGCTACATGGACGCACAGTTTCTGCATTTGTTTAATCCTAAGTGCATTAATTGCGATACTTTCGGCAATAATTATTAGGTCGATCTCTTCATCAAGCAACAAGGCCAGGCTACTTAAACTTCTTGGTGGGTGCCAATTATTAGTTAAATTGTAATTATAACTCCCTGATTCACAGCTACAGTGTCCAAGTTGTCTTCTTTGCCGGAAAAAAGAAAGGACGTTAATTTTTAGGGCGTGTCACGTGTCAATTATTATCCTGAAAAATAAATTTCGCCACGGGGAAATTAAAGTACTACATGAAAAATTTCTATATATGACCAGTGACTTGTTGCATCTGTCATGGTCACCAAGTTTGATAGTTTTATTTGCCTTACATCATTACATGCAAGTAGTCTCTTTATGCTGATGATTGTTTCTTGCTTCCATAGTTGAGCAGCTAGTTGAGGAATACTGAAGAATTATACTGAAGCATGCAACAGAAATTGGACCCTGCAAGGAGTCCTAAATCAGATATATGCAGCAACAAGCTATATACAACCTGTTCTCAAACTCGCTCCTAAAGATTTGTCTGGGGAAGTCAAAATGAGTTCTGTGCCACAATATTTGAACGGCAGTTCCGAAGGAAAGGGGTTTACCAATGAGAAAGGCACTATCTCCTTGTTTCCTTGATTCTCTTGTTACTAAATGCTGATATGATGTGCTAGTCAGCAGGAAATATGCTGGAGATTGATGTGTGCGAATCTAAAGTCTTTTGACCTTCTCTGCTTAGTTACTTGTGTAGGATCGTTTGTATATTATTCATAAATGTCATTTTAATTGAGAAGACTGGAGTCACTAATTAGAGTCTTATGCAGTAGGTTCCATGTTTACTTCTATTTAGATTTACAACAGGCCACACATTGGGACTCAAGTTAATGAGAACAGCCAACGCTGGTTGAAAAGGGGGGAAAACAGAGAGTTCATTATCCTTTTTTTTTTTTGTTGTTGGGGGGGTAACTGTTACTATAGAGAATAGAGATTACTGAAAGAGAGGACTAAGCTATCCTCTTAAAACAGAAAAAAATAAGCAAGAAAACAATGAAATTCAAGAGAGACAGTGAATGCAAAAGAGCTACCAGTACCACCTGCATTTGTCAGGGATTAGCCTCGATTAAATAAACCATGGGAAGAGCACCAAACAGAAGCCACAAAAACTATCTTCTCCCACAGCAGCTCCCAAGAAATGGAATTGTCCTTGAACTAAAGCATTCTGCACCAACTAAGGAGAGGTTTATTTGAATCATTATATATGGCAGATATCTTACCCATTTGCAACTTCTAATTAACTTAAATTGGATGGTATTTTCACTTGTGATGTTTTTTTTTTTTTCCTTTGACTTCTAGCGATCTCCTCATGGGCATATTTCTTTGTCTCTAGGAATGTGCGTTCATTTGTTTCAAGTGTCAATAATTGTTAAGGAGTCATATGCGTGCTTCATAGATTGGGAATACATTGCTTCCTAAAGACATTGCTTGCACTAGCAGGTGGGGAGAAGTATGAAGAACATCAACAAAAGCAATTTGCTGTCCGCACTATGCCTCCAGCAGTAAATGAATTTCTCGCGCCACCTAGAAAGTTGGAGCTTGTTGGCCATTCAACAGTGATTCCCCCCCCCCCCAAACAAAAAAAAAAAAACCCCACACACACACACAACAACGCTCACATATCACTTTCCTTCTATTGTAATTAGTTTGATATGTTTTAGGTCATACTACAGCTACACAAAACTCTGATCTGAAAGCTCCTCAATTTCAAGTTCTGAAGGCCATTCAGAAAACCATAAGATCGTACTTGATCTTTTATTTTTCCTTGGATAATTGCATTGCCCAGAAACAACGTTCAGAAAACTGCTGAGCCGTAGATAATTTCAAAGTCACGACCTTTTTTCTTTTTGGGTAAATTCATGACTTTAATTCAGGCCGGAAAAGGGTAGGCCTTTATTGGTGCAATCATCCGGAATAAAGAAAGTCCAAACCCGACTGGGTCATATAACGGGCCTTATGTTAAACAACGCTTTTCCGGCTTGAAGCCTTCCCTGAAGGTTGGTTTCGCATTCGCATCGGTATAGAATATGCCACTTCACTTTTCTGTTCTGTCCCCTTTAAGCCATATTATAATTAAAGAAAAAGATAAGCGTGATGAGATCAGTTTTTTCTATAAAGTCTCTTGAAAAATAATGTTATTGTTGAGTAGATAAGGTATCAATACGTTATCGCTGAGGTCAAAAAAAAAAAAAAAGGCGTTATCGTTAGTGTAAAGATTTTAGTTTTGATATTCCAGAGGCTGAAGAAGTTTGTTCGGGGTGGGTGATAGGATAAAAAGAATGTATTGATTGATTATTAAAAATAAAGAATTTATGTCTTTAATGTTCCACAAGATATCCATTTAAAATTGGTTTCTATTGTGTAAGATTATTATACCACTTGGAAGGAAATGTAAAATTATATGACTAATTTTTATGAAGCTGGCTACTCGAAACGTGGTAACCAAGGAATTGATTTGAGAGAGAATGGCAGTGAGGGTCCACCAAAAAAAAAAAAAAACAGTGAAGGCCATGAGTAACTGAAAGTTCATATATGCATAACTAAATGTTCATCGATTTATTTGCGTATAAATATACCTTTAATTGTTCAAGACCTAGCTGTTTTTCCCCCTCTTCAAGAAACCCTCACTGCCATTCTCCCTTGATCTAATTAATCCCACGCCACTTTTTCAAAATCGTAGCTGAGAGCTTTAAAACCAAGTCATGGATGTGTTTGGATTTTATTTGGCAAAAACTTATTAACAGAACATTGTGACATTTGGACAATGTTTTTTAAAATTGATTTTAATAATCAAAGATGTTTGGATAATTTTTCACAATCAATTATGAAAATGGAGGGAATGAAAAATACTCTAACAGTGAGAATTGATTTTGAAATGAAGAAAAAAAATAGCTTGTAAATGGAATTTCAAAAGAAATAAAGTTCAAGAAAATTGAATATGTTTGAACAAGAAATTCCAAGATCATAGTTTTGGATCCAAAATTTACTTTACATGTGTATCCAAACATTACTTCATATATGTATCCAAATAGGCTGAATATGTTTTTTGAAACCATGTTTAAGCCCAAGATCAAGGCCTAATATATGCACTTTTGGTCAGCTTTAATGTCATCCAACATTTGTGTTGCCTGAAATCATGTTTGCAGTTCAATAATACTCAAACTACAGCTTTAGCCGACTCAAAATTAAGCAAAGCTTGCATTCAGCTTTGCATAGAATGGGATTTTTCTTCTAGATATATACAGCGATAGTGGCAGTGCCAGAATTTTAAGTCAAAGGGTGCAATATTTTTTAAAGTTTCAGTTGAACATATTTAAATTTCTTTTTTTAAAATTCAAACATTTTTAAAGTCGAGTTAAAGGGTGCAAAATATTTGAGCTAATAGATACAAAATAGTAAAATATATAACCTATTCTAATAATTTTTTTCAAGTTTAAGGGGTGCATTTGCCCCCCTTGAATTACACATAGCACCGCTCATGGATAGTGAGATGACATTTTATTGTAACTAAGCAACAGATAATTAATGATAACATTAAATTATCAAGATATGTAAACTGTGATAAAAAGGATGAAGAACAAGCTGATAAAAAGGGAAAAAAACGCATTCAATAATCTCTCAACATAGATAAAGATTAAGAATGAGTCACCATTAAAAAAAACAAATTATTATTATTATTTTAATAACAAACAATTCTTTAACAAAAACAATTCTGCATTAATATTCTCTTGAAAAATCTTTAAATATAATTATTAAAAAAATGACAACAAATAAAAATTAAAAAACACCGGGGGCTCCACGCAGTAAGATCACAGGGATGCGTACAGCGTAATGCTTCACTAAGAGACAAGTTTGATTTGGCTTTCGAAGATGCCTTTTATAATTTCTATCTTCTTTGTACTGTATTTACGACCCAATCCTCGCACGCCTATGACTCATCAGCTACATTTTTAAAACTTGGAACTTCATCTGAATATGTCACCCATGGTCCCAGACACGCCCACGTTTGTGTAATTGTATTTTTTTTTTAAATTCTTTTTCTCAACACTTATGTTCAAATGGAATAGAATATTTAAATAATATATATATTATATATAATGAATTTCAATGTTATATATTATGAATTTCCATAATTATTAATTTCAATAAATAACCAAATAATATTTTGAGAAAAAAGGCGTTCCGGTCAAGTTAATCGAGTGATTCATTTAATTTAATCCACGACCAACTCCAATCAAACAGTGCTCCATCAAAAAGGGTCGCGTTCAAGACACCAAGTTTATTTGAAGTCTTGCGCCTAAATTTGTTTGTTATGTGGTGGGATCACACCGTCACTTTTCTTCTTTATCTTTTCCATCCCCTCTCCAATTGCATCAAAAAGATAGCTGCCACTTATTTTAATACCAGCATGAACCAAAAACTAAAACATTATGAGGACTACCACGTGTCATTCTTCTAGTGGCCAACTAAAAGCGAAGATCATTTCCAGTCCTTTCTCAATCATAAAAAATGCAACGCGTCTCGCCAATCACACTGCACTTCGTTTCCTAATTAAGGTTTTTTAATGCCGAAAGAATGACAGCTAAATTAATGATAATTAAGTTTTTAATAATTTTTTAAAAAATAATTATAAGAATCAATTCAGATAGTTATAAATTTAAAAATGTTAATTAAAAATACAATATTTAAATTTTAAATATAATAATTAGTTTTCAATTCACATTTTTATTTATAGTTATTTAAATTAAAATTTACAATTTATTTTATAAAAAAATTTATTAGAGAGCTAACTGTAATTTATCGTTTTAGAAATTTATTGTCATTCTCCCTTGAAAATTTTGTTAATGGCCAGAAAGAGCGTCACTGTTTAGCTAGTAACGTGAGAAATGGGCTCGTTGAAAGCCCAACAAGCAAACGAAAAAGGAACCGCACACGCGGCGCGATAGGAAATGGTGTGACGTCAACAGTGCAAGCATGAGCGTGGGACCTACGTGGCTTCCTTCAGCGGGCCCTACGAATGATGATTTGCCAGGTGCGGAGATTTGTTTGGATATGCCAGTTAGCGTACGACACGTGTAGTCCATCTACGCGACCTAATATTGTGGGTTCCTCACCATTCTTCTAAGCCGACACTGGTGGGGAGAAAGATCTAAGAAAAGTTTTGCCATTAGGTCCTTCTTGTTCCGGGTAATTATTCAAAGCGCACGGTTGGCTGTTATTGTGAGTTTTGTTTAATGACCAGGATTCTCATTTTCGTATTTTTATGTGATTACCTGATATCCAATGATTAATTAATTACTCGGCGTCGTTAGACCTGATCGATGAGAGCTCTCTCAACATGGTGTATTTGCATAGTCGATCTTTGGATTTTTTTTTTTTTTAACAACACATTGAAATGCATGCTATATGTGATGATAAACTGATAATATATCCAATATATAATAATTATTACTTATAAAGTTGATAAAGAAATCTACTTTTTTTGAGTTATGAGATATACATGCACCCTTTGGGAAAATGTATAGAACAGATGAGTCTAGCCATGCATCCAAATATTTCAAGAGTCCTATGTCTATAAAGAAAGAGAAGCCTGAAACAGATTGTTACTTTCACAAACAAAGAAGATTTACATCGCATGATTTAATATATATACATAGAGAGAGAGAGAGAGAGAGGTTTTAATTATTATAAAGTTTTAGAACGTCGACCCTGAAACAGAGTACAGTAAGTTTAACGAACATCTCAATAAAACATCGCCTTGCCTAATGTTCAAGCGACGTCCATAAGATATTAAGATAGCTCCGACGATGAGGAGATTAAAATAAAAGACCACGAAAAATCTGCCGGAACAAAAGCCCCCCCGGGGAGGGGGATTTTATGAGGAAGACATGGCATGGGAATTTAATTAACGAACAACTCTTTTTAAATGAGAAACAGAGAAGAATGCAAAATTAAATGATAAAATTACTTTTTCCGGGTGATTTGAAAGCTAAATGCTTTTGAACTAAAGGGAGTGGGTGTATATGCATTTCCATCAGTTCAAGGAGCTGTATTAATCGTCGTAAGGTGACGGGAGTCACAATTACTTGTATCAAACCATCAATCGCGTCAGAAATTTTCAAATATAAATAAAATTAGAATTTATGCCCGAAGGCTGAACTAAACAGCATCAATCTTACACACAACGTGTTACGGGAATGCACATGCGCACGCGCATCACTATTTAATTTTGATTAATTTTTGGTAACTAGGAATGTTGCGCTTGACAAACACTATGTTGTGTTCAATAATTAGACCCGCGAGCAATTTGTATTATTTATAATTTTTAATTTATTAATAATACGACTTTCTATTAATTTTATATTTCATATCAATGCATTAATGATCATGTCATGGGCAAAATTCACCGTTCGGCATCGCGTCTAGAAATTGTTGTCTCTACAAATAAATCAGAACAGCACCGAAGTTAACAAGATTTTCATTGAGAGCCCACGAGGAGGATGGGGTGTTCAACTGTTTGGGAGCACATCGAGAGATTCACAAATGGCAACGACAAAAATTAGAAAAAAATAACTGAATATAAACACATATATTGAAAATGTATAAAAATAATAAGATACTTTTTTTATGAAAAATATAAAATATTTTTTAAAAAATTAAATGTTTAAAAATATAAAATATTTTTATTCTTTTAATGTGTAATTATTATTTTTTTAAGTGACTTTATATTTATTATAAAATATTTAATAAAAATAAATATAAAAAATTAAAGTTAATTTAAAAGTAAATAATTATTTTATTAAAAAATAAAATTTAATTAATTTTTTTTTTATATTTTTAACAAAAGTAGTACATATAATGGTATCTTTCTGGTTATATACTTTTAAACATACCAGAAAAGCATAAGGGATTAAATTTATGGTGAAGAGCTTCCTGAAATCTCCACTTGAATGCGTGTGGTTTATATCTCTGTTGGCTATGATCCCAAGAAAAAGAACTCTCACAAGCACATATGGTTCTGCAGCTTGCCACTATGCTGCAAGGAGAACCCCTAGACTCCGCCGTCTCTCGTCCACTTTCCTTCATTCACTGTTCTCCCTGATCCTCTATTACTGTTCTTGATAGCCTCTAAAACCTTGCTATGTTAAACCATCAAACACCTTCCACCACCCATCAACCCCAGGACGATCAAGATGATGACGAGAACATCAGAGAAATCCACGCTTTAACCCCATCTCACACTTCACACACCGCCAATCGTGCTCATCGCAGAGAAGCTTTGGACACACACGGCCGCCCCTCGTCGTCTCTGTCCGTGGCCAGCACGGAAGGAGCTTCCAGCGAGAATTTCACCAGCATGAGCAGGGAATTCAGTGCTCTGGTTCTCGCAGGGTCTAGTATTGATCCCAACAATGACAGCCCCATTGATGTGCATGACAATGAAGGAGGCAACAATCTGGGGAGAATTGGAGAAGAGGATTTGATGGAGGAGACGAATCCGCTGGCGATCGTGCCTGATAATCATCCGTTGGACCCGGTCCCGTCTCCGAGGAGGGGAGGAGTGGCCGGTGCGTCGTCGTCGTCGGCAGTGGCGGCTGCGTCGGGCGGCGGGAGTGGGCAGGGTGAAGTATCGGTGCAGAGGGTGAAGAAGGAGGAGGTGGAGGCGAAGATATTGGCGTGGCAGAATGCGAAGGTCGCGAAGATCAATAACAGGTTCAAGAGAGAAGACGCTGTGATCAATGGATGGGAAAGCGAGCAGGTCCAGAAAGCTACTTCATGGATGAAGAAAGTCGAGGTACGATTTACTGTCAGTTCACTCTTGACCCGTATTTAAAAAACGAGAGCGTATCACATAAGATAATTGAAGTTACTTGATAGGCTACACTGAAATTCTTCCTATTTTTGTTTTTCTGTGTCGTACATCCGCATGGTTCTTAGCACGCTAGTTTAGTAATTTGAGGTAATATGGTAGTTTGTTAATGATAATGATTAGATTCTTTGAATTTTGCGATGATGGTGCTTCTTCGAGTTCATGATTATTCGGAGGAATATACAACAGACCATATTGGGTTCGTTATTAAAAAGCGGTCGTGGATAAATCGATCATTGATCTTATCAATTCATGATCCATGATCAAGTCGAAAGGATAAAAAAGTCCACGAGTTATGTTAGATAGCACTCTGATGATTGTTACACTATTTTTCCTGGAAATATGTTCACGGGGTATTATATTCCAAAAATTGACTACCAATTATCAACCCTTGATCTTGATCATATTATATCATAGATTCAAAATCTTAAATAGGTTAAAGTTCAGTTTTGCTCTTTAACTGTACTCCCAAGGGAACCCAGTTCATTATCTCAACATTAATATATTATTCCTTTAAACTTTCAAAACCAGATCATTCTTGTCTATGCCGTTAATTGAAGTTAAGTTTAACTGTTAAATGCTGACGTAGATCAAATTGTCTGACTTTCTTTTGCAAGTATGTAAAGAAGCAGTTTGGTCCACGTTGGCATTTAATCTTCAAACTAACCTTAATAGGCATGCAAAAATGATTTGGTTTTGAGAGTTTAAGAGAAGAATGTACCGAAATTGCGTTTATGACACTGGGTAATCCTGATAATATAGTTTGAGGACAAGAGTTAGCTTTGACCCATGTTAAATCAACACTGGTTGAAAATGAAGTAAGGACCTCACGGATATCTGTTTTAATTGCGTAGAAGGTGTTTAAAGCCGAATCATCATCCACCCACAATCATTATTTTCCTTGACTCTAATTAACAGTATTGATTAACTTGCATTAAATGGTGAATGTGATGGTTAGTCCCAAAAAAAAAAAGATGAATATGATGACAAATTTGGGCATGCAGAGGAAGCTGGAGGAGAAAAGAGCAAAAGCATTGGAGAAAATGCAAAACGAGGTAGCCAAAGCACACAGAAAAGCAGAGGAGAGGAGGGCATCGGCAGAGGCTAAAAGGGGAACCAAAGTATCAAGAGTCCTCGAGATTGCCAACCTCATGAGAGCTGTTGGAAGACCTCCTGCCAAACGATCCTTCTTCTAAGCTCTTCATTATCGATCTTATATATATATCATTCCAAACCAAATTTCCCATCAAACATGTGTGTGATCAGAGAGCCCCTTTTGCTCTCCTAATTAGAGGGTTTTACTAGAGGGCTTGCATTATAGCTTAAAACAGAGAATGGAAGGAGAGAAAGATGATGATTTGGATACGTGTAACGCGTTTGAATGATTGGTTACACTGGTGGTTACGTTTGTGAGGTTAATCGTTTTGGGCTTTGTATATTAATGTATTGTATCTTTATTTAGTTGGCACCCACTTGTTGATATTGCTCACACGTAATAAATTGTGAGATTATGCCTTGCCAAATCAGTCATGAACTCTTCAAATCCTTCCTCTGTATCTCACGAGAAAGAAATCATTTTTTTTTTATCCTGGGAAAATAATTTGCCGGTCAATATAATCATAAAATAAGGAAAATGGAGCAGAATATTCTCGTGTTATTCCGAGTCCGAATCCTGAAGCAATTGGTGAGCCATTAAGCAAGTTCTTCACCAATGACGAGATAAGACTTCTGACAACTTAATGAGAGAAAGCAACCCATAAACTGGCATTATCTGAATGTGCGCATTCTTTTGGTAGTTTGAAATTGAAAGCACCGTTAACGAGAGTTAGAAACAGCAGCAGGTGTTGGGTTTTGCAGTGCGTGAAAGAAATTGAAGCGTGAATCGCCAGTGGGAAGCATTTATCTAGAAAAGGACGGACGTGGACATGGGACACATTGTCAACATAAACATGTGCTCAAACAATGTGTTGCCCTGGTATGGTAAATTCGTTCAATTAAAAAAGACGAAGAAGATTGTGGAAATCATGCATCCACTGGTGCCACTTTTCCTTAAAATAAGGTGAAGACTTGGTTATCTCTCGTGTTGTGCGTTCCGAGCATGTCTTTTTTCGTGAACAGGACCGATTTTATCTCCAGCACTTGTCACTTGAGATTTTAGAAGAGATAGGGCAATGGAGGTCTCTATCAAGCAAATATTTGATGTGATTGTGGCTGCTGATACTGTATATTGGCAGTTTGCTAAAAAAAAAATTATTTCCCACTTCATCTTGCATTGGCCCCACAGCTTTTTTCCCCCTTATTTTTTTTTAAATATGCTTGCTTGATTTTTCTAAGACCTAGGGCTTAGGGATGAATTGCATTCAGATTGCCCATCCTTCAGATATTATGATTTTTAATGATCACCTTTACATCTTAGTTTTTTTATATGACTTGTCATGGTTATGTATTAAAAAAAAAAAGAAGAACTATAGTCTTGACATATCACAATAATGATGTTGTAATCCTGTTAATAGATTAGGTGTGTATTTGGATTGAAAAATTTACAGGTGAAGTTAGGATTTAAAGTTAACAAATTAATATTAGAAAAAAAATCAATAAATGTAACGTCATTTACATTTGAATATTTTTTTTAAAATTAATTAGATAAATTAAAATTTATTTAAATAATTTGATTCAAAAGTCAGTTAAGATATTTAAAAACAAAAATAAACATAAAATTTTTTGTATATATTTTTTGACTTATTAATAAGTAAAAAGTATTAAACTAAAATTACAACTAATACGTAAAAATCTTAGATATTCAACTATGAAAACTAAAAATTTTAATTGATATAATTTACAAGTGGATCTTTAATTATATAACAAATACGTTACATCTACCTTAATGATCTAGATAAATTTGACGAGGATACTTTGCTAATATTAATATCTTACTCATGGACATCTATATTTTCATTTTTAGCTCGTATGAATTACTCATTAATAATTAAATTTTCTTGATAAAGTTTTGTATTGTTATTATTGCACAAATAATTTTAATTTTTGTTTTATATCTAAATTGAGTGAATTGTTATTACATGGTTTTACAATATACGGGTATATATTCTTGAAATGTTGCAACAATTTTTGACAAAATAAAAACTTTTAACTAATTTCAGCTACATGCCTTAATCCACTTTATCCAGTTAAAAAATTTCTCATAGAAAAGACATAAGGGACTAAATTATAAAAATGCAAAACATATTTTTTAATTAAAAATGTCATTCACGGCCAAACAATTTAGAAATATTATTATTTAGTCATGGCAAGCCTCATTTATGCCCCCCTTTTTTTGTATTCAATAAATCTTGCTCAAGGTGACACCTGCCTTGATTTTCCCATATTCAGGTTATGGATTATTGGGTAATGTAATTAGTTAATCAATATAACACATGATCTAAATTTTTATAAATTTTATAATATATTATAATTTTTTGATAAAATAATATATTATATTTATAAGTATGGATAAATGCATAAAGATTATTTCAAATTTTATAGGCATGTATGAAAAGATGATATGTTGATCAAAATGTCAAAAAGCAAAGAGTGGAAGGGTGATTCTTAAAGATTACGCAGTGGTGAAATTGCTTGTCTAGGATTTTTAAAGAGCATTAAATGCTTTGAACAGATCAACGCTAACGCTGGATGCAGAAGCCATAAGAGATAGCTTCGGAAAAAAAGATCATTCAGACTCAAATTTCAGTTGAAAATTTTTTCCAATACAAACAATATTTTTTAAGCTTTTCCGAACTTTAAGTTAGAGAATTATCCACACACACACTAAAGCAACTCTAGTGATATTATTATGTTATAAGCAATCTGAAAGCAGTTGGAGATTATTACTGTGATTACAGCTCCAAGCAATCTCACCTCTTAAAAGATCCAGAATTGCATAAATTTCTCTGCTTTCTGGGTGCTCTCTGTCACTCGCTATAAAATAGTGAATCTCAGAGTCCATCTCAATCCAGCTGGAACCTGTTTCCTTAGTCAGCTTCAGGTCATTCATGGCTGTTCTAACCTTTGCAGCCTCTTCCAACATTCCGCCTTCAGCATACATATTTGAAATAAGAATGTAAGAGGAGGCTTCATTGGGTGCCAAATCAAGCAATTTCTTTGAAGCTGACATGCCAATATGTAAATCACCACACTGTTTACAGGCGTTCACTAAAGTCCTCCAAAGCAAAGGTGAGTCTGCAAATGGGCTCTCTCTGATAATATCCATGGCCTTGGCTAGTTTTCCTGCTCGTCCAAAAAGATCTACCATGCAAGCAAAGTGCTCAATTACAGGCTTAATTCCATACTTGGATTCCATTTCATCGAACAAGCATATCCCATTTCCCCATAAACCTGAATAACTGGATGCTTGAAGGACAGACAATATTGTAATCTCATCTGGAGGAAAGCCTTCTTCCTTCATATGCTCAAACAAAAGAAGCGCTTTGTTTCCATCACCTTGAAGGGAATATGCAGATATTATGGCGTTCCATGTCACATGATCATGGCTCATATTACTGAATATTTGATAAGCATCCTGAATGCTACCACATTTAGCATACATGGTAATCACAGCATTACCTACAGCAGACTCTGCTTCAATTCCCGTCTTAATGGAGTAAGCATGAAGACTCTTCCCTGCAACTAAGCAAGCTTGATCAGCATACAAGCTAAGGAGCCGTGAAAAAGTTACCCAATCCGGCCTCACATCATTGAGTCTCAAATTGTGTAACAAGACCATAGGATCTTCATCATTCTCAAAATTGGAATTTAAATATCCAACTAAGATTGCATTAAATGAAGCAACGGTTTTACTTGGGAGTCTGTCAAAAACCACTCTTGCATATTGAAAGCACCCACATTTAGCATACAGATCAATTAAAGCGGTCCCAATATTTACTTCGGAGGCATGACCAAGCTTTACCGTGAGTCCATGGATTTGAAGCCCAGATTCCAAATTATTGCATTCTGAACATCCATCCAGTATAATACAGAGGACAACAGAGTCAACATACGCTCCAATCTCAAGCATATCTAAGAATAATTTAACGGCTTTCTTAGTATAGCGATTCTTAACAAAAACTGAAAGAATTGCGGACCAGGAGATCAAAGACCTCGCGTTCAGCTCAACAAACATTTTTTCAGCTTCTCTGACCAACCCATGCTGCCCATACATTGTAATCAGAGCATTTCCAAGAGGTGTTTCACCCATGTAACCATACTTCACAGCTAGCCCGTGTAGTTGCTTCCCTTCATAGAGTCCTATGCTTGAATCACTGGCACTGATCGTATTTGTAAATGTATAATCGCTTGGCTTCAATCCATCGTTTAGCAGATCCACAAAGGCCAGAAATGCCTTGCTCCCAAAACCTGCCTTGCCATATTCCAGAATCATATAATTTATGCACTGGACATCTTTAGCAGATAAGTTATCGAACACCTTCTCTGCATTTTCCAAGCAGCCACTTTTTGAGTACATAGAAACCAAAGAAGTCGCCACAACAACGTTCTCCTCAAACCCATTTTTTATAATAAAAGCATGAACTTGCTCCCCATGAATACAATCTTCAGGAGAGTTACATGCCTGCAGGACTACTGAGCAAGTGTGCTCGTTGAACTTCTCTCCAAGCTTATACATATCACGCCCGATATGAAAAAAAGATTCGAAATCACCATTCTTCAAATATCCCTTCATCAGAGTAGTCCAAGAAACTTTGTTCCTAACAAGCATTCCATCAAACACCCGCTGTGCATCGGCCATTTTATTGAATTTTGAGTAAACATTTATAAGGTTGTTATGCACAAAAAGGTCATCTTCACAATTAAATTTTATTAAGGAACCATGAATTGCACGAGCCAGCATAAGATCTTTCGCCTCAATTGAGCTTTGTATGAGCCGAGGCCAGTCTTGCTGAGGAGAGTACGGTTCACAAATTGCAGCAGCAGAGAGTTCGAGACATTGGGCTACTTCAAGCTTGATACTTTGAGACCGTATGTGCTTATAACAAGGATAAAGGAAGCCAATATTGGGCGTTTTTGGTTTCAACGGAGACAGAACTTGTAATTGACTAGAAGAAGTACTCGAAAGGCGGGTGGTGGGAGTGAGCGCTTGGAACAACCCTTCAGCCATTGGACTTGTGAAATGTGCTTCAATTCGTGATTCGTCATTTAACACCATTCTGATTGGGCTCTTCCAGTAGGTCAGTTAAAGACGAATGATGGACTAACGTCTGAAAGACGGACGTACGGAGAAGGCAGGCCATGATCATCCAGTTAGAAATCTTGTAGTCCAACGTGTCCACCATAAAAGTTGATATGGATATGTAAATAGTAAATCATTGCTTCCACTTTGTTATTAAAAAAACTTTGTTTCTATTTATATGAGTTTAATCAATTTATACCCTTTTCTGGTAAGGATTTACACCCAAATTGCCCTAAGGATTTATACCATGTTCTTGAATCTTTTATGCGATTTCATTGATATCCCAAAACTCGAAAGTGCTCTTTAAAATCTAACACCAACTTCCTGTTAGATTCTCGTATTTTCATATACTATTGCGGTTCAAGTGTGACACGTTTTCCAAAAATAAATAACCTTCTAATGAAGAAAAATATTATATTACGTTTTGTTCATCTGAACTGAATGCATTCAAATATTAATATAAGTCACTTTAAATAATCTGATTATGGAGAGTAGTAGTTAAATTATTCATGTATTTTGAGAAAAAATATTTTTAAAAATATCATATGTAAAAAATTATGAAAATATAAAATTTCGAATAATCAGGGCTTGAAACTAACTTGTATACAGGATTGAAGGAAACATCGTTCTTCATTAAGAATAAAGAATATGCTTTCGATTTTCACCAAAAGAAAAAAAAAAAAAAAAAGAATACAGTTTCGATCAAGTTATCCAAAGGCCTCTCTGGTGAGCCCTGTACGAGGACGTGGTCTGAAAGAGGCCGTCGAATTCATTGAGGCAGGGAAGCGAAAAACCATATAGCCTCACAGCATCGTCATCGTGTGCCGCGAAATATGTGTAGTCTTATTAGTGGCTTCAGAATTGTCAATCCCCACCAATATTAGCCTCATTCCCAAATCCCCTCTTCCTCCTCCTCCCTCTCGGGACTTTTTCTGCAACTTGGAGAGAGTGAGAGCGCATTGGGAATGGCACTCAATACGCACAGGGTTTCCTTTTCCTTCTCTATGGTCGGGCCGTCTAGCCTGAGAAGAACCTCTTCTGCTTCCCACTTTGCTAGCCAACCATTTGGCCTTCCCTTTTCTTCCTCATCGCCCGTCAAACTGCCTTCGCAATTTGTTTCCAGGAACTCTAATTGCCGGCCCATCAAATGCTCCGTTTCTGAAGCTACAGAACCCAAGACTGGTGATTCTGATTCGCTCTCTTACTTTATCGTTTTAAGCCTTGAATTTGATGTGATGGATGCCTTGCTGAAATAATGACTATTAGCTCGAATTCTCGAAGGCGGCATAGGAATCTTATCTTGAAAATGATAACAATGGATTGGAGGGGTCATCCTTCACCCATATATAACATTTGTGAATTGTTAGACTCGTGCATCATGTTAAATATTGGATATTTCGTTTCTTTCTGTGTCTCATACGAAGTTAAATATTGCCTTTGGCCTACATTTCCACCACAATTGTAGATATATTTTGAGATTTTTAATACGTTCTTTATTTCCACCTTAGAGAAGAAGAAACAGCAGGAGAGAAGAAGAGACATAAGAAACATAGCAATCGTAGCTCATGTTGATCATGGAAAAACAACTTTAGTTGATGCGATGCTGAAACAAACAAAGGTAACGCAGAAGATATTTGCATGAGTAAATGCATTTCTCCAACGTCTTTTATGGTGAAGCATACGGATTAAAAAGTTCCATAAACTACAAAAGCACTTGCCATATATACGGGTTCAACCGTACAAGTTTAAGCACCAGCCCAGATATTATTTTAGCGAGAAGGCACAGCCTAGGTTCTTGAAACTTGTACACGTAGCCTCCAAGCTCCAACATCTCTGTGAGACTGTGACGAAACTTACCTATCCAAAATTTTAATATATTACATAATCTCTCACATTGGATTCAAAGATCCTAATTAAATGATTAGTTTTTCTAAACAATAATCAAATGTCTAGGTTTGCTCTTCTCTGACCTGGTGCTTAAAATTGAGACGACGCAGATAGAAGTTGGAAGTACTTTTTATATTTTTCTCCCTATATTACCATTGATTATTTAAATGAAATATGACTTGGTGGGTGCTCAAGGCTTCTTCACCTGTTTAGAGCTTCCATGGAAAAATCAAATAATAAATCCTCACTATCTTACTTTCCTTCATCCGTTTGAAAGGAGTGAGGTGTCACTGGTGATTTGCTTATGTTGATCTCTGGTGCAGGTATTTCGTGATAATCAATTTATACAGGAAAGAATAATGGATTCAAATGATTTGGAGCGTGAAAGAGGAATCACAATACTAAGTAAAAATACATCTGTCACCTTTAAAGACACCAAGATTAATATAATAGATACTCCAGGTCACTCTGACTTCGGAGGTGAAGTGGAGCGCATCCTAAATATGGTGGAAGGAATCCTTTTAGTGGTACAGCTCTATTGTTCTATTTCTTTCTGGTTGATCATGATCATTGATTGAAATTTACTGATTCTTAGCTGCTTGCTACGTTAGTCACCTGTAAGAAAACCATGCTTTTCTTATCCTTTTTTTTTTTTTTTTGAAGTGTGGGTAATTGTACAGTTCAACCATTCAAGAATATCCCAGATACCGTATCTTGTCTTTTTTTTTTTTCCCCCCTCCTGGGATTGGCCTCAGGCTTCTACAACTCTGGTTTCATATGTGCATGGTTTTCATGTTCTCTTTTGTTTTGACTTGCAGCAATACTGTCAACATTGGTTTGAATTTACAAATAGAAAGAATGAATTAATGCTTCTCCTTTTTATTCTGATTAAGCACTCGTACTACATTAATCTATCCTTGTTACGTGGAAGACTTTTAGAGTGGTTTACTCTATTTACAGCAGTGTTATGCTTTCTATAGGTGTTTGATATTTTTCCCTTAAATGTGACTTCTTGTAATATGTAGTACCATCTGACTTTTAAATACAAGTTGCTTCTCTATTTCTGCAGGTAGATTCTGTTGAAGGTCCAATGCCACAAACAAGATTTGTTTTAAAGAAGGCCCTAGAGTTTGGGCATGCAGTTGTGGTTGTTGTCAATAAAATTGATAGACCATCTGCTCGGCCGGACTTTGTCATCAATTCTACTTTTGAGCTGTTTCTTGAACTAAATGCGTCGGATGAACAGGTAAATTGATTATTTAATTTAAAATAATGATGGTTTGACTTTCCCATACTGCAGAAATTGGGTTGGAATGTCCTTTTTTTCCCTTAGAAAATAATTTATTGATGAGAAGGGAGAAATGATACAAAAACTGAGGACAAGGCGTCCTCCCTAAGCTTGGAGGGGGGGGGGCAGTGTCTGAGAAGAGCATCACAACCCTTTGTAAAATTTCATGGAAAACCCCTCTAAAAAACAACTTGTTGAAGCTCACAAAGAAGCCACAAAATTATTAATCTCCCTAAAAAGATCTGATGGAAGAAATATCTGACTAAAAACTCTCGCTCTCCATTCTAGGTTTGGGATTTTGTCACATGTCACATGTCATTTGTCAAATAACTTATGTGGTTTATATTGTTAAAGTAGTCTAAGTAGTCTCCGGATTCTGTAAATAATATGATAGTTTTTCCTTTATATGCGTGCAGTGTGACTTCCAAACAATATATGCTAGTGGCATAAAGGGACAAGCAGGACTATCTCCTGAAAATTTGGCAGAAGATCTTGGCCCATTGTTTGAAGCTATAATCAGATGTATCCCTGGACCACATATTGACAAAGATGGTGCACTGCAAATGCTTGTTAGTGATTATCAGTTTATTATATATCACTTTTCTGTTTTTTAATTGATTTTATCTTTTTAAATTATTTTTCCTGTGCTGACCTCCATGATGTCAAATTGTTGAATAATGGATCAATTGCTAATGGCTTGTCTTTTGCTGATCTTTTCTTAACCATATAACTGCACTGACGCCAGGTTTGTCAGTATCAAAAGCTAAATAACTGATTATTTATGGATTGGCCATGTTCAGATATGAAAACTATTAGATGTGGAGTCATATAATCTATTTTAGCTTTCTCTGCCTTTTGTTAATCTTCCCAGTTCAATCTATCTAATGAACAAATAGCATTCCCCCCCACCCCCAAAGTTATTCTTTAATATTTGAGGATGTTGAGCGAACTTTTATTCCCATTATCTTACCACCTTAAGGGAAACAAAAAGAGAATAAAAAGTGAAGATCAGTAACAAGCGTATATGCTCGATAACACAGAATAAAGTTATTTGTTAAATTATGTGTTTATGCTAAAGATCTAATCCCTACTCTTGCCCTTTGCACTCCTATCCAGGCTACAAATATTGAGTACGATGAACATAAAGGGCGTATAGCGATTGGACGATTGCAAGCCGGAGTATTAGAAAGGGGCATGGATGTCAGGGTGAGAGTATTCCCTTTTTTCTCTCCTCTCTTTTCCTATTTCTAATCTCCCCCGTTACGTGCTTCACCTTTTACCTGATGACAATACTGATTCTTGAAATTTGACAAATAATAAGTGAAATTTATGGGGGAGATATTTGCGTGTTTTTTTTTTTTAATGGGAGACATTTGAGATTACTGTGGCTTAGTTTCAAATTTGCACAATCATCTATTTTCTTTAGAAATGGAGTCAAAGATTTCTTTCCTTTATCCAGGTTTGTACAACTGAAGATTCATGTAGATTTGGGAGAATTAGTGAGCTTTTTGTGTATGACAAATTCAGTAGAGTCCCTGCAGACCGCGTGGAGGCTGGTGATATATGTGCTGTTTGTGGAATTGCTGATATTCAGGTACCCCCTGATGGTTTATGATTTAGGATGGAATTCATATTATATATGTGTTGACCTTTTTAACTATTTTAATTCTTTAATTAGATTGGGGAAACCATTGCTGACAAAGTATCAGGGAAGCCACTGCCATCCATCAGGGTGGAAGAACCCACTGTGAAAATGTCTTTTTCTATAAACACTTCACCTTTTGTTGGGCGTGAGGTATATCTGTTAACATCATAAGTTGCATGGGACAATCTTGATCTGCATCTGTTCTATAAGAATGTCTTGGTGCCATCTCTGAGGCACCATAACTGTCATAACTGATTAGTTTTAGCTAGCATAGCTGGTTGACAGTATTGGAATTTCTGCTCTAACAGTTAGGTAATAGTTAATTGCTAGTTTCTTCTGTTGGTTTGGCTATACTAACAAAAGTTTCTCTAAACTTTCCAGGGAAAGTATGTCACTAGTAGGAACTTAAGGGATAGGCTCTATCGTGAGCTAGAGCGAAATTTGGCTATGAGAGTTGAAGATGGTGAAACAGCAGATACCTTTATTGTCAGTGGCCGTGGTACTTTGCACATAACCATACTCATAGAAAACATGTAAGTATGAATCAAGAAATTTCAGCAAATAATGACTTTTAAAATTTCTTACTATAGCCATAGTATGATATGAAATTATATAGGGAAGCAGGTGGCAATATCTCTGCCAGTCAGACACTGAAATAAAGCCACCATTAAGGCATTGAAATCTTAGGATCTAAAAGGGGTGGACTGTTGACAATCCATAGCAGTTGACCAGATCAGACAACAACTACAGTAAAATAAAAAAGAAGAAATATACACATAAGAGAAAACCTATTTAAGGTTGGATTACAGTCATATAAAATGAAATTAATTGGGAAATAAATAAGTTCTTTGATGCTAAAATATGATGATAAGGCTAATCCGAAAATTAGCAAGTCCAGAATTACAAAATTCTGACGATGATTGTTTTTTCCTTTTTATTTATTTTGTTCCTAATATGGAATTTGCTTCCCCAACCCCCCCCCCCAAAAAAATAATAATAATAATATGGCATTTGCAGGCGAAGAGAAGGATATGAATTCATGGTAGGTCCTCCCAAGGTTATCAACAAGAAAGCAGGTGATCAATTGCTGGAACCATATGAGGTGACTTTGCGAGCAATGCTTTATATTTTTGTTTTAAAGACTTGTATAGTCAAATGAGCATGTTCAAGCATAACTGGTAGTGTTGTTTAGCCTTATACGACTTGTATTGAAATGCTTGTTTCACATGATTTTTTATTCTGGTCTTACTACAGGATCACTGAAAGAGCCTTAAACTGATTTCTTCTACAATAATGTGTAAATAAATAGATTAAATTCCTCTGAAACTACGCTAGTGAATATGAAGGATCCTGGACAATGTTACGGCCCTTTTGTTTGCATCTTCCCAATTATTATTTCCCTCTGGCTTTTATTTGATTTGACTACATTTTTGCCTCGAGAACCAACATTCTTAATTATACAAACAATTTAAGATGATATAATATCGAAGCATTTAAACATATTGGAACTCATAATTTCCTCCCTTGAGTTCCTGACTTGGAGTAATGAACCTTTACTTTGCTACGAAGCACTGAAACTGTCATTTGTATCTTCTGCAACGCTCCAAAATCCATGAGTAAGAATATCCCTTCTTACTGGACGGGTTAATCATTATTATTTTGGTCATTTCATGTATAATGTTAAATGATTGCAGATTGCCACTGTGGAGGTACCAGAAGAACACATGGGGGCTGTTGTTGAACTTCTGGGCAAGAGGCGAGGGCAAATGTTCGATATGGAAGGAGTTGGGTATGTAGAAATGGTTCTCTTCTATTTTAATTATGATATAGTTAACTCTTCAAAGCTTTTCTTTGGATATTGAACATATGCCCCATGTGAATGTGAATTGTAACATAATAACGGGAGATTGAGGGGCTTTTTTTTTTTGAAAGGATGTTTGTGATTAAGGCCTGACTTGGAGATTAATTGATTGGTAATACGTTCAGATATGCATGAGTAATGATAAAGGCGTCATCCAATGTGGCCTTTTAGAAAGAAGGGAGACAAAAACCGCACACGAGACAATTTTCTACTAAAAAAGAAGAGGGTCTTCCCTGAAAGAGGGTTCTTGAGTCATGGAACAAAAGTCTATTCTCATGTAAAAACAAACTAAAATAGTTTCTGTCAAGTGGCTGGCTATCAAGGTTGATGAAGCACCACATATTTCAAGACCTGCCTTGGAAAAAGCTTATTTTGTTGTTGAATGACTTCCATGGCTAATAAAGGATTCATAATTTTCTACCCTCCCATGAAGGATTAGCTGGTAGTATTAGATACCAGATCATGCTCGTAAAAAAAAAAAAAAAAAAAAATTGAGAGATGTTTTCATGCACTAATAGTTATAGTTATAATATTAATATTAACCATGCAAAAGTTTCTCGATAGATTCCTGTCTGAGCTGTACAAATGATTGATTGCTTCCTCTTCCCAATTATAGGGCCTTTGTTAGTGTTAGTAACTTGCTATACTTGGGCCCCCAGAAAACCAAAAGATAGTTATCACTGCTTATCCCCTCATCTGCGCCCGTACTGATGTAACAATCTTTCTGATAATCTCTTTATTTTATCCCTAGATCGGAAGGAACTACCCTACTGAAATATAGGATTCCAACCCGTGGCCTTTTGGGATTGCGGAATTCTATCTTAACAGCTTCCCGTGGAACAGCAATTCTCAACACTCTCTTTGATAGCTATGGACCTTGGGCAGGGGACATCAGTACTCGGGATCAAGGCTCACTGGTAACTTACTTTCCTGCTACTGCAAATTTTGATTATGATACCCATACTGTTCAGCCTCATCCCTGGGGCTGCAGACGTCTCCTTTGGGTCACTGAGAGCAGATTAAAACAGCTTTATTTATAGTAGCTCTTCAGAACGCCTGTGCCTCGTCCATACATTAATTAATTGTACATTATTGATTTACAGGTTGCTTTTGAAGATGGAACAAGTACTTCTTATGCGCTTGCTAGTTCACAGGAGAGGGGACAGATGTTTATCCGTCCTGGAGTGGATGTTTACAAAGGTCAAATTGTTGGCATTCATCAGCGACCTGGGGATTTGGCCTTGAATGTTTGCAAGAAAAAAGCCGCAACAAACATACGTTCCAACAAGGAACAAACAGGTGAGAAGAGCTCTAGTGCAGTTGCAATTTTCTTTCCATACGAAATACACAAATGCACAAGAAGTGTTCTGATGCAGTTACTAGTTACTAAAGTTACTTATTTATGCTCTAAGAGACAAAATCTCTTAAAAAATGGTTATTTTATTTTATCTACTTTGCTTACTACTATTCTAGAGTTCCTTCAAGTCGAACCTGAACTGACAAACAATCCTAGCTGTAGCTAGGCTTCAAGTCCATGTACTTGGTAACTTGGGTTATACCACATCTTGGTTTCTGCACTCACCTGCTTTGCCCTCATAAAAACATAGCTTCTTAGGAGGGCTTTTCAGACTATAGTTATTCACAAGTCTTGGGCCGATAGAATTCTTTACGGCAGATTTGAGCCTTTTTTTGAGCCCCGAGTTTTTTTTTAAAAAAAAAGAAAGAAAAAAAGAACTCTCATTGTAAGTTCTCCACTCTAGTTGTAAGCTAGGAATTGTGCAATTTTTAATCTTACTCTCTTGCGCAGTGATTCTTGATACACCGATGGATTATAGTCTGGATGACTGCATCGAATACATCCAAGAAGATGAACTGGTAGAGGTCACTCCCCAAAGCATACGAATGTGCAAGAATCCCAAACTAGCAAAGAAAACAAGGTAGATTTCCACAGTATACCTGCAACTTGCAGATAGCTGGTCACGCTGCGGAATCCATTAATATATTTGTTGGTAGTGAAAAGTCAAGCCACTTAGCGCTTCATGTAATAACCACAAATTCTTCTCACCCGCTGTAAAATTTATAGGGGCTGCTGATTAGAAAAATTGATTATTTGAGGGCACAGAGAGGCCCTGAATTTTTGTTTATTTTATAAAGGCACTAGCATTTAGCAGTAAGAAAGTCAACAGATGCATTCTTTGTGAAATGATTATTGATGAATCGTGACGTACCAGAGAAGTTAAATGTCTGGGATGATTTGTAATGCAACATCAGATTGTTAATCTTCAGTCTGAACAGAATCTTCGTTATCCGAAATATTATGTTGTCCTTCTTCGTTCTTCCAGACATATTGCAGAATGAGTCTGGAAAACTGAAAGGTCATGCTGCGGTGCATTATGTACTTGCTTTCCTGTTGAGAATTCGAAAAATTCAAAAATCACAATATTCCCATACCTCGGACGTTGCAAATGCAATCGATATAAAGCTAGGCTAAGGACTTCTTCACGACAAACCTTTGGGTGAACTTTTCTCATCCTGCAATCTTGACTGATTTTTCCCTCCGGCATATCAATTATATTGTTACCCACTTCTTTTTTCTTACAAGTTGCTTGTGTGTGAACCTGAGTTGATGTGGAAAATGCAGTCAAATTGATATCTAACATTTCTTGATTGGCGCATCTAAAAGAAAATTGAGCAAGTGGTAATAAACTAATAATTGAGTTTTACTTGTTTTTTCTCTCAAAGGCAAAAGAAAATGCCGCGGTTTGTATAATGACATGTCCACATTCAAAGAAATTCAACGCCTACACCTTCCAGTTTGACTCTTGGTTCTTCCGTTGTTGGTTTGAAGAAATTTCCATTTTATTGAGCTTTGTCAGCGCATTTTAAAATTGGCAATCTTAGATAAATCTAAAGAAGCCATACTTGACCCATACACGAATTTTTATAGGCAAGTTGCTCCCGGCCGGAGATGGATTCAAAAAAAGTGGGTCCGATATATATTTTTTCAAAAATTTTGCTTTCAATCTATCCCTTACGTGTAGAAAAGGAAGATGTGCACACCTTCACACACATTCAGATATGTCAATATTGGGTTTTAACCAGGTCTTATATGTAAACTCTCCTTGTCCTAAATAATAATGTATTTTTAAATAAAATCTCACATGCACTAACAAATTTAATTAAATATACTTAATAATTTTTTAAAAATAAAAATATAAACTTTTAAAAACACTTTTTATTTAATATATTAAAGAGAGAGAGAAATGAAAATTAAATAGAAAGAAAAAATAATATTAAAAATAAATTTATTTAATAAAATTTTAATCTCCTTAAATGTTTTATATTTTAGTATATCAAATTTTTTAAAAAAATATTTATTATAATTTAGGGTGGAGTAAGTATTCTATATGTCTTCTCTCATGTATTTATTATCCTATTTATGCATCTAGTCATCAATTCGCTTTCCTATAAACCGGAAACAAAGCGGAGGCCACCTAAAAGAAATGGTCTTAATCTTCCTGGCCTTTGTTAGTGAATATTGAGAATGAGATGTCCAAAATAAAATATTGATGACTCAATTATTAGGAGAGATGTCAGGCCAGGTGATTTTTAAAAAAAAAAAAATATGTGAGGAATTTTCTTAAATGAAATTAATTCCCAACTTGGGGTCTACAATTAATTATCCACATGCCATTTTTGACTGGGAACGCTCGAAAATTCTTACCATTTTTCTGTGGAACTATTTTTTTTATCCATTAAACTATGGATTGTTTAATTCATGTATAGCATTTTATTGAGTTGGTTGCTATATTAATATTAATAGTCGTAATCAAAGTAGGAACGTCTAACTTTTAGTAAGATATAAATAAATATTTCTGTGATTTAAGTTGGATGCTCGCTAAATTTTTGCAGTCATTTTTTTGTTAACATTGGGGGTGTTCATAGGACGGAACAGGATTGAGACACCTCCATCCCGTGTCCTGTCTCGAAAAAAAAAATTGAGATTAAATTTTGATTCCGTGTCCCGTCCCATCCTGAAAATCATCTCATCCTGTTAGAAGTTGGGACGAGATTAGGATAAGATTGGAACATCCAGTCTCCCGATAAGTCAAATAATATAGAAAAAAGACTGGATAATAATGTTCATTGAACTTTTAAATCATATAATTTATTAAGTTAAAAATCAAAATGTTTAAAACCAAAACAACACAAGTACATAAATTACAATAATTTAAAATTAATTATTAAATTATATTAATTACAATTACACATTATAATAGTAAATACAAGTGATTTTAGGCTATAAGAGTAGTAACAACAGGTAAGTTAAGCACAACATCAAATCATTATTCTTCTAATTTAGTAAAAATGTACTAAGCTAATTATTTTTTTAAAAATAAAGTAAGAAATATGTTATAAATAAAAGCTATTAAATAAATAGATATAAGAATAAATTATATTAATATAATTAATATATTGTAAAGGAAGATATCGCCATATTTACTTAATGTCATTAAAATTATTAATATAAAAAACTTTACTTTTAAATAAGAATTGTAAGTATTGAAATTGTAATTGATATAATTAATATAACTATAAATTATATTAATATAATTAAAATAAAAGATAATATATATATATATAATATTCGGGACGAGACGTCCTAACAATAATCCTGTATTCTGTCCTATCTTGAATCCTTTCCTATTTTATCCTGTAAAATTCTATCCTGATTATTTTTGGGCCGACACAAAACTCATCTCAATATGATTGAAATAATGCCAATCAATCAGGATGGGTTTAAACTAAATATCCTTAGTTAACATTAACCTTGTGACCTTTTCCTTTAATTTCTATTATGTATTTGTCTTTTTAAAAAATGTGAAATTAGTTCGCATTGTAATGATGGGATATTATGACATTTGAGGATTTTGGTGCAAGGAAAGGAAGCAGCCAGGTGGAATAATAATAATAATAATAATAATAATAATAATAATAATAATAAAGTAAGTAGTTAGCAGTTTTGAGCGGAGAAGTCAAAAATGGTGAGAGTTTGACTGGTCAAACCTTCATCATTCATTCACTCTCCAAATAAATCTGGAGGTGTTGCTTTTCATGCCGATCCCTCTCTGCTCTTCACCTTTTTTTTTTTTTTTGCCCTTTAAAATTAAAATCGCGCTTTCTCCAAAATACCCTTTCGCCTCGCCCTATCCTGTCATGTTCATGCTTCCAAAGGCTAGTGAGTAGTGCCGGTGACACTAACTTGCTTTCCCCCACTCTTAGGCTCCCTCTCTATTTGTGAATAAATTTTATTAACATTATATCCATGGTCAAAATATCTTCCCTTCAAATTTTATTTACTTCTGAGAACAACGGGAACTTGAATTACTTTCTTTTTATTTTAAAGGCCTATGTAATTTTAGTGAAATTAAAATATAAATATAACTAATAATCTATAACTTACAGTACATTTGATTGTTTGAAATGAATGAATTAAAAAATAAAAATAAAAATGTATTAAAATAAGAAAGGCAATAGCTGATAGGTAAATCATATTTATAAAAAAAATAATTTAATTCATAATATTGAGAGTCATAATTTATTGGATTCGTGAAAGGTGTGATGATTTTTATATTTATATTATATAATATTAAATTTTATCAACTTTATTTAAAAAAATAAAATAATTTATTTTTATTGTTATTTTATTTTATTTTATTTTATTCTATAAACCAAACGTTTCCTTCCTTCAGCAATTATTATAACTGACAAGTTCTTTTCTGTTGGTATAAGATTCATTCCTTTCACATGGGATACAGAGAGAAGAAAAAATTTAATCCTATTTATAAAATATCTATCAATTTTCAAACACCAGTCACTTATCAACTAGGATAGAAATAAATGATGAGTACTTTAAACACCAATCACTTAAAGTTTAATTGTTTTAAAAAAAATTAAACTTTAAATGATGGGTTTGACCCATCTTTTATTTTAAAAATTTTAAATGATGACTGTTTGAAATACTTATCAGTTAAAATTTAATTTTTTATTTGAAAAAGGACGTCAGACTTTATATGATAGGTTTTTTAAACACCCATCATTTTTATCATTTATTTTAAAAATAATAAATAACGGGTATTTTAAACACTTATCTTTTATTTTTTTAAATATCACCTACCTTATCTTTATATGACCTTTTTTTACCGTTATTTTTTTAATATTTTGCATTCAGATTTTTATAGCAGTGTCAATGGCAAAAACAACAAAATATAGGAAAATAACTACTCAATTGCCATCGGACAATGAGCAGCGTCCCTACATAATTCTAAAGAAACAACTTGAGGAGGAAATGCAAAAGCCGGCGACTTCGTTGACCTTACAACTTTCACCGTTGAATATCCATCTGCTAGTCTCTGTCCAGAAAACTTTGAATCTCGTAAAGTATAGATAGATGAATCTTAGGTTCAGTTGATCGGGACACTTACGTACTTTACGCTGTGGGTATCTTTTTTATAGTACAACTTTCAATCTTTCAAATTTAATTTATATTAATTTAATTTATTGAGTTTATTTCAGCTATCCATCTGGCCTCTGTTATTTAAAAAAGAGATTATACTGTTAAAATTTATTGACATAGAGACCAAAATATTAATACAGCCGTACAAATTAATGAAAAAAGATAATTAATTATAAAAAAAATAGATAAAAAATAAGATAACAAAATATAATAAAAGAGATTGTATTGATAAAAATTAAACTGATTTAAAAGTTAATTTATTTTTATTTAACTATATATATACACGTCAAACATCAACAAATTTTCAACATTAAATTATTTTTTGAGAGTCAATTTATATTTTAAATTTTAAAGGACTGATATAAATTCAAGAAAATGTAAGGAATCTAATCAATATAAATTAAATTTGAGAAATTAAATTGATAATTAAAATTGACTTAAAATAATAAAGGTTTTATTAATATATTTTGGGGCCAAAGTACAGTATTTGTAATTTTAAACAAGAAATTCGACTAACTTTTTTTTGATAAAAAATTCGACTAACAAAATGAATATCATTTTTGACACAAAACTTCACTCGCAGAAACCAACAAAACCTGTCAAAACTAAACTCAGCCCACATTGGAAATCTCTCAAAATTTTTTATGGATTATGTTAATTAAATTATAATTGAAATTAATCTTAAAACTGAAAGATATGTAGTCTATAATTTTAAAGATTTTTTGAGGAATTACGTTTGCAGAATTTGCTAGTCATATTGCGACACGTCCGAATGACTCCAAAATACAACCTGTGAAGGGTTTAAGCTCTAAAGCTTGGTTTTCTATTTTAAATCTCATTTTTCAAGCCTGACCCTTATATGAAGGGCTTAGGGCCGAACCTGCAAGCCCTTTTTTTAAAAATAAAAAATAAAATTAAAATTAAATATTATAAATTAATTAAAATATTCTGAAAATTAAAAAAATAAAATTTTTATAATTTTTTAAAAATTAAACAACACACATTTATAAGTCTAATAATAAAATTTAAATCTTAGTTAAAAAATAATTTATTTTTTATAAATACACAAACATAATAATTATAGAAAAATAAAAAATATCGGAAATTTTATACTATACACTGATATTTATTAAATTATATTAAATAAATTTTAGAATAAATTAAAATTAATAATAATATAATGTATGTAGGATCAAGTGAGAAAATCATTGACTTCAAACACGTGTTACATTAAATAATAATAATAATAATAATATAACAGAGCTTGAAGGGCTACCCAAACTCGAGCTTTTTTTTACAGAGCTTATCAGGGTCAAGCATTCAAGCTCAATTATTTTAAAAAAATTTATTTTTAAAGCTCAAATCTTCATTTAAACAGAGCCTCCGGGCTCAGCTTTCTAGGCCCGACCTTTATTCCTGACTTTACCTGCGGCCTTTACTAATCCTCTGCGAATTTACCACCCTACCCTCTTTTCCTCTTCTTATCGTCTATCCAGTTTGACCAGTGTCAATCGTCAAAAAGTCCGAACAAGATGGCCGAATTATAAAAATGTAAAAAGGGCGGAATTTTCTTACCTCTGCCTGAGTTTTAAAAAAATTTACATACTCGCCAGCCTTCCGGCATTAGTCACTTGATGAATCTGATGTGTATTTCAATTAAAAAAAAACTGAAAATAAACTCATTGTCTATGTAGTTATTATAATCCATATTCGATGATAATATAATATAATATACATCATTAAAATTGTTAATGACTATTAATTCAGCTTGAAGACACGTAATTCGTACCTTTCATAAAAACATGACTTTAAATCCTGCTATTAATATAAAGAATTTTTAATATCTATTTTGATTTTGATGAGTTCCATTTACAGTTTGCATAAACTTTTTAAGATATCATATTGCAAAACTTATTACTAAACAACATTAATAGAATTAATAAACATTTTAACAACATAACTGAGAGATTACAAGCTTGTCTGAACGTAAAAGTCGACTTGGCAAAAGCAAAATTCAATCCAACAGGATAGAATGAATTGGCTCAGAAAAGTTAAACTCTGTCTCCAAACGCCACGAGAGAAGGACTCGATTGTGAGGGTTTCCTGTGTCTGCATTTAATAATGTCATTGTTTTTTGTTGTCTGATCTGTGCCAAAAAATAAAAACAAACTGCCACTCCTGTACTAAAATCAAATTGATCATGCGTTCAATTTATAGCCATGGAAGAAATATTAAAAAAATATCTTAGGAATATCATGCGGACTTAGCTGGATAAACAAAATGATTAATATTATTTTAGTGTTGCATAAATTCAAGACACTAACAAATCATAATAGAAATAGCGAGGCACATAGTGATCAAAGAAAATTCATGAAAACACAAAGGGAAATCAGCAACATTACAAATAGCTGAATTTGAAGTAAATCTGGCCTTCAAAAAAGGAAGGAAAGAAGGAAGCAAAGAAACAAGAGAGAAAGAAAAAAAGCTTCTAGAAAAGCTTGAGAGAGAGAGAGAGAGAGAGAGAGAGAGAGAGAGAGAGAGAGAGAGAGAGAGAGACTGAGAGGCTTTTAGAAAAGCGACGGTCAAATTAATGAATGAAACGGTGCAAGTAATAATAACAATGAATGAGACCTTCCTTGAGAATGCTCGGTCTTTCTTTCCCCCCAACCCCCCACCCACCCCAAAAAAAAACTTTGACATCCGATTACATTTATTATTGGTAACTTCTTATCCCTATGTTTTTAACGTATTTTAGTATTAATTTTTATACTTTTACTTTATTATTTTAAGCTTCTTAAATTTTATCTATTTATAATGTTAGTCTCTCTGTATTTTTAAATATAATTACAAAGACTTAACAGTGACCACCATATATATAAATTATGTTTCTTATTGCACTAACTTGTTAAAATTATGATAAATTGTATATAAATGAGTAGATTTTTTTAAAAAAACAAGATATTAAATCAAAATCTTTAAGTCAGTAGTGAATGAAATTTAAGAAGGAAAGAAAACACACAATTAGAACATATGGATAAAAAGATTAGTAGTCATTCTCCTCATATAACATCTAACTTATTATAATTTTATCAACTCACTAACAGATTTAAACAAAGTTATGTAAGATTTTTGCTAAGAATAAAAAGAACTAGCATTGTAAACATATAAAATTTTAAAAACATGGAATAACGAAATAAAAGTAGAATGAAACACGGGAAGAATATATAACAACGTTTCCCTTTATTATTTATAATGCCGCATTCCACTGGCACACACCAAAAAAAAAAAAAAAAAGGACACGTTACACATTGACGAATCTGGCGATGCTATACACATGGAGAAGGGATCTTGGCCCAAAAAAAAAAAAAAAAAAAGAACAGAGGGATAAGGGGATCAAAATATAGGTCTGGATCAATTGCTGGGATGCTTTGTGGGGGAAAAATTGTCTGCATGCACGAAGCAATGCTAGCTTAAATCCGAAAATACAATAAAAAATGATGAAAATATCTAAAACAGCTTCAAAACACAAATGCTCCCTTTGTCTTCATATGTCATGTGTTTTTAACTTAATTCCACGAATTAATAAAATTTCATTATTTAATTAAAATTATATAAAATCATAATAATTTTTTAATTTTGTTCCTAATAAAATAATAATGTCACGATTAATATTACGATGACAGTAAATACAACATATAATTAATGTTTCTTTTATTTTTGAAAACAAGCAAAAATTATTTAATTTTTTAAAAATAACATAATACTTTTTATATTTGAAGACAAAATATTTTTTTTAAAAAATATTTTATATATAAACACACAGCAAGTATATGAAAAGAAAACTCACAAATCGCCATGTGACAGAACTCCAGATTTCTGTCACGCAAGTCTATTTTTCATGAAACCATGCAGCATAATTAATTATTTATTTATTAGTCCGGGGATAGCTTCGAAGTTAAAACGTGGTCTTAAAAGTCCGTAAATGGCCGGCTGCCATGCTGGTACTTGGTCGTTGAGCAACCCTTTCAAAGGGCGTTATGGTAATTATACCTTGCCCTGGTCATCCCCAAGCTCCGTTTATATGATGAATCAGGTACGGAGAAAAGCTTTTATCTGCTCCACTGTGATTTGGATATTTACAAATTTGGGAAAACAGCTTCTTTTCAAATTGACTTTCTCAGAGATGGAGAAAGAAAATCTAGCTATAGGAAGAAATTAAATTCAGATTTCAGAGTGAGGGACAGAAAATAGTTTGACCATCTCTTCCGTTACCTTTCATTCTTGGTGGCTCACGCGCTTCTCTTAATTCAATTCCTCTTTTTCCCTTCCTAAACCCTCCCCTACCTCCTTAAATCGTCTGTCACTCTTCACATCTCTGGGCGTTTGCTTATTTATCTCTCTTTATTGAAATTCTGAATTTTTCCTGCATTTTCTGTCTCCCTATTGTGGAAAACAGTTTTTCTTGGAGAATTCCCGGCTGAGATTTTTGTTTAATACAATCATTACTTTTCTGGGGAAAACGTCTCGGAATTAAAAGGGGTGAAGCCGGATCTTGAATTGAGATCGCCCATCTCTGTTTAGTGGCTCATAGAGGTCAGATTTGAATGCATTTGACCTCTATTTGGCTCCGAGCGTCCTTTGCCTCTCGGGTTTGATATCTTTGAAAATTCAAATTCATTAGAGTTCAGGCCTTTTGAATCATGGGTAATTGTTGTGTAACTCCGTCCGGACCTCGTGAGACGAAGAAGAAGGGAAAGAAGAAGAAGGCAAACCCGTTTGCCAGCGACGACGTGAACTACCTTGGCAACGGTGGAAGCAAGCTATCCGTTTTGAGCAATCCTACGGGTCACGAAATCGAGCGTAAATACGAGCTTGGCCGCGAGCTTGGGAGGGGAGAATTCGGAATAACCTACCTGTGTACCGATAGAGACACGGGTGAAGTTTTAGCTTGCAAATCGATATCCAAGAAGAAGCTGAGAACAGCCATAGATATCGACGATGTGAGAAGAGAAGTTGAGATCATGAAGCATTTACCAGAGCATTCAAACATCGTGACCTTAAAGGGCACCTATGAAGACGACAATGCCGTTCATCTGGTGATGGAATTGTGCGAAGGAGGAGAATTGTTCGATCGGATTGTGGCGCGTGGGCACTACACAGAACGCGCCGCCGCAGCGGTAACCCGGACGATTGTCGAAGTTGTGCAGGTTAGAAATTCTGAAATGTTCTTATTCTTGCTTTTTGGGTTATTTCTTAGATCCGTGTGTGTATAAGAATTTTAAATGACGGTTTTGGTTTTTCTAAGCGTTGAGTTGTTTTAAAGTGGAAGAAGTTATACGGTAATACGGTATGTTTCAGAATCATGATTTTACAAATGTAGAAATAGCATTGAAAAGGTGCCTTGCAAGATTCCAATCTTACTGGAAATGGTAAGCTTTTGGAGATGGGGAGAACATGCGGGAACTATATATATTGAGCTGATTACTTTTTTTCGTAATAATTGAACTTATTACTTGGATACTAATGAAAAGTAACGAAGAACTAGACATATATGAACATTCTTACGAAAATTATCTCAATTAAAGCACCGTGATCCTTACCTTAGTTATGGCAATATTTGTTTCATCAATTTCTCACTCAGCCAAATCTTAATCCTTTGATACTAGAGGCAATTAGCGGGAGAACTGTATCAGAATTGGCAATACTACGCCTCAAGTCTTCAAATTGTGTATTATTCTGAACTTTGAGACTTGGTCTTGAGTGATTTCTGTTTTGCTATGTTTCAGATGTGCCACAAACATGGTGTGATGCATCGAGATCTCAAACCGGAGAACTTTTTGTTTGGAAACAAGAAAGAAACAGCACCTCTGAAGGCTATTGATTTTGGGCTGTCAGTGTTCTTTAAACCTGGTAATTGCCTTTGGCTAGGAATTGAATTTCTCTATGCTGTTTCCTGTCTTTTATCAATCAGCTGCCTCAATCCAAAAATCATGTACTCATGCTTTCCTTTTTCTGCAGGTGAAAGATTTGATGAGATAGTTGGAAGTCCTTATTACATGGCTCCTGAGGTACTAAAACGAAACTATGGACCTGAAGTAGATATATGGAGTGCTGGAGTGATTCTTTACATCCTACTTTGTGGTGTTCCACCGTTTTGGGCAGGTTAGTTTTGTCCAGTGAATGGTGTTATTCAGCTCGTGACAGCTGGGTCTTAAATGGCTGAGAAATCAATTCCAAGTCACAGTGGATATGCTGTTAGAAGAAAAATAAATGCTTGTCTTTGAACGGCTTCAGTATGGTCAAGAAAGAGTAGCTCATTTGTTTTGTTGTTGTTGGTGGTGGTGGTGGTGTTGTTGTTGTTGTTGTTATTTTACGGCTATATGTTAAAGAGTTGCTTTTGTCCTGTTTGTATGAATTCATAAAATCAAGAAAGATTTTTTCATGCAAATATATTGCTTTCTAGCTAATACGTCCAAATTTTCTCACTTCAAATGCAGAAACTGAACAGGGAGTTGCACAAGCTATTATAAGATCTGTTATTGATTTTAGAAGGGACCCATGGCCAAAAGTTTCTGATAATGCAAAAGACCTTGTTAAGAAGATGCTTGATCCTGACCCAAAGCGTCGGCTTTCTGCACAGCAAGTGTTGGGTAATATACAGTTTATATTTAAAGCTTTAGGGACATAACAAGAAGCATAGAACATGTGGCACTTAAGCTTAATAAATTGACAACATTTTGGAGGGAGGGAGAGAGATTGAAGACCTATGATTAATGTTTGACTCATTTTATCAAAGCGCAGATCATCCGTGGTTACAGAATGCCAAGAAAGCTCCTAATGTTTCTTTGGGAGAAACTGTTAAGGCAAGGCTCAAGCAATTCTCGGTAATGAACAAGCTTAAGAAAAGAGCTCTAAGGGTAATGCCTGCTAAGCTTGTTGAAAGTCCATTTGGGGGCTGTCGTCTATATGTTCATACATGTGATCACGACAATTCAGAAGCAATTGATATTTTGTGTTTGGTGAAATTTTACGGGAGCAGGTGATTGCAGAGCATTTGTCAGTAGAAGAAGTTGCAGGAATAAAAGAAGGATTCAAGACGATGGATACTGGCAATAGAGGCAAAATTAACATTGATGAGCTGCGCGTAGGATTGCATAAACTAGGCCATCAAATGGCTGATGCTGACATTGAAATTCTGATGGAAGCGGTGAGTATCTCTGGAATTCCTCTCCCCTACTGTGTTTGTAGCTGTAAACTTTGTAGTTTTGAACAAGGTGCTGAAAGTTGCACTTGGTTTGCATTTGAAGGCACTCTATTATCTTTTTTCTTCCTCGTGAGTACTTCATTTGCCAAAGAAGTCCTTTGTTGGGACAAGTGAATAGCCACAAGCAGACATTCTTAATTCTCCCGGTGAAAGATTGGCGGCTTCTAATCTTCTGGGGCTGCTTTTGCAGGGAGATACTGACAGAGATGGATACCTAGATTATGGAGAATTTGTAGCCATTTCTGTTCATCTGAGAAAGATGGGCAATGATGAGCACCTAAAGAAAGCCTTCCAATTCTTCGATCAGAACCGGAGTGGATATATAGAGATTGAGGAGCTACGCAGTGCCTTAGCTGATGAAGTTGACACAAACAATGAAGAAGTCATTAATGCAATTATGCATGACGTCGACGCTGACAAGGTCAGTTGGTTTTAAAATTACTAACCAGATTTTGCTGTCTTGTCCGTGTTAGCATTTGCTTCATAAAACCAGCATAATAAATGATAATATTAAAGTCAGTGATAATTTGTGCTACTCTGTAAACATTGGTTGACATAGGCACAATATTAAAACAAATCTATGAATGCTTATGGGTATTTTCAGAGTCATCATCTTTGACAACTTCTGTGCCAATATTTCTTGGCACAGATGTAGTCAGTGATAGTATTCTAAACATGGAATTCGATTTGATACATAGAATTCCTGATCCAATATCTCCAGATAGAACAGCCCTTTAATCTGGTGTGGGTGGTGAATGTGCAGGATGGAAGAATAAGCTATGAGGAATTCGCTGCGATGATGAAGGCTGGCACAGATTGGAGGAAGGCATCAAGACAGTATTCACGAGAGAGGTTCACTAGTCTAAGTCTGAAATTGATGAAGGACGGATCCTTGCCATTAGACAACGACAAGCAATGACTTTAGATGACTCTAGAAGCTTGAAACATTTGGAATGACAAAATAAGACGTCTTCCATATATTTATTTCTTTTTTCTTTTTTTTTTCCTCCTCATTGTAATTCTTTTGTCATTTGATTTTATTAATATGGATATGGAAACCCGTGTAAGTAAAAATAGGATGTTGGCTGGAATTGTGATGTCATTTGTGGGAGTGATGATGTTTATTTTGGGTTGTTGGGGGAGGAGTGGTGAAGCTGTGATTTGTGGCTGTAAATATGTCATGTTGTCATGATATTATGTGAATCATTTTGGTATCAATCACAACAGGCGACCTTTGTTTCTCAATTTTTATTTAGACTTGCACAATTCCACTTACCATCATACTCGCCCATGAATTGATCCTCTGATAGAAGGAAATCAGGATTCAGGAACAGAATGAAATGATTTATAATACGCATATTAATAAGTTTATTAATAATACTTTATAATCTTATTTTTTAAACACAAATTTTAAATACTCTTCATTTAATATAATTTATTTATGATACATTAAATAGATAGAGAATATAATAAGGAGGGAAGGATAATATTAGAATAAGTATGATAGATGAAACTTTATTTTTGTTAAATTATTTTGTATTTTTAAATATTAAATCACCTCCAAAAATATCTTATAAACTGAGATGGAGGAAATATATTTAAATACATAAAATTCCTATGAACTTTGATGCAATGACATATAATTTCCTTTACCTTTAATTTTTTTAAACCCTCTATTGTTAATTATATTTTTTTTTTTCATGAGGGTTAAAATGTCATTCAACTAAAAAATGTTATTGAATAAAAATATTATATTGTATAATTATTTACAATAAATTTTTATATATTTTTTAGATAGTTGAGGTATTGATAACAAAAAAAAATGTTATTATCAGTGTTATGTTTATATTAGTTTTATCCTTTTTTTTTTGTTATCAATGATTATGATTTATTGTTTTAAAAGATAAATTTTTATTTATTTTTCATGTTACATAAATATTTAAAATTTTATAGAGTGATAATAATATTTTTTTTATCAATGGCTCAAACTATTCAAAAAAATATAATACATTTATTATAAATAGTTATACTATAAATAGTTATACTATATAATACTTTTTATTATAAATATTTGAATGACATTTTAACCTTCATAAAAAATAACATAATTAATAATAGAGTTTTAAAAAATAAAATTAAAAAATAAAAATTTAATTTTAAATTTTCAAAAATGAAAAAGGTTATATATAATTGTCTTAAAATTTAAAAGAATTTTATATATTTTAGTTGAGAAAATAAAATTAAAACATACAGCTAAAAAAAAGGGGGGGAGACATGGGCTTTGTCGTTACTTTGCTCTTGCCCAAGTTGGGGTCTTCTTGCACCACCTGAAAGATAACAACACAGAACGGGCCTAAAACGCCACACAACACCGCCCAGTGTGAAGAACATAGCAGAACTTCAGTGTTCGCTAGAAAGAGAAATATTTAATTGCAAAGTAGTATAATTTTGACTAAGGAGCAAAAGTCAATTATTTAAAAACCTGAAATCATTTGAAAGGAAGAAATATTAAGTCCGCATAAGGAGGCTCTCCATTCCTCTTTGGGAAAAAAAAAAAATACGGAGGCTCCATTAAAAATCTCTTGTTTATTTTAACTGACGAGACTCCTGCAATTGGGTGGGGGATCTTTCCATTTTTCTCACTCCATTTCTCCAATCCCCATTATTCATTAATTTTAATATTAAAAAAATATAATAAAATAATTTAAATGGTGAGAATTGGAGAAATGAAGGAATAAAAGGAGAAAAAATAGAGAGACCTCTCTTCCCTTGCTATTAGGGTCAGAACTACCTTATGTGTTCCCATCTAGGTTTTTTTTTTATTTATTTGTAGGTATAGGCATAAGCATGTTGGGAGTATATCTGGGAATTCAGGTGGGTCGGGTCTAAACAAGCCCGAATCTAATTAGGCCTAACTCTTTGAAAAGCCTGAATAGTCAAGTCTGACCCAAATTTTATTTAAAAATTAATAAAATTACTTTTAATTAAATTTTTATGTAAAATTAATTATTTTATTTTATAAAAAATATAAAATATATTCTTTTAATACTTAAATAATGTCTAAGACTCAAATATATAGTATTTTAGTATAAAATAACCTAAAAATTAAATGATTATTAATATTTATATATTTTATGTATTTTTAAAAAATAAAATATTTTTATTTTGTATTCAGGCCGCCCGAATAGACTCAAACATAAAAAAGCATCTTTTTTTTTAGGCTCGGTCTTAAAGTTTTTCAAGTAGGTTCGGGCTAGCTTATTAAGTTTTAATTCGAATTATCGGCTCTATTGAGAGATAATTTTAGGCCTCCAATTTTTTTTTTTAAATTATATGGTTTTATACTGTTATCCTTGTGATAAAATTTAACCCAACCAACTTAAATGTATGGTTCGGTCCAAAACCCCCGTTCAGTTTCCGTCCGAGTTCAGCGTTCTGAGTTACTCCCTGATTTTGATGAATGCTGATGGTCTCTTTCTCTGATTTTCTCCCAAGTTCCAAAAAATCTTATTTATTAGCTTCTTATTAGTTTATAGAATTGTTAGAGTTTGATATATAATTTTTGTGGATAATTTTAATGCTATGAAGGAAAGAAGAGTTCAGTTTTTCTTTATCTAAAAAACAGCGCTACTCCTTTAACCATATTCCATATTTTACAATATTTTTAATTCAATGTTCTATCATTTTTTTTGTAAAGCATTTGGCCCTCGAGAATTGGAAGCTAATTCGCGCTACTACCTGCGGCAGTATAAATTATATGTATAAAAGTTAATCAAGTGACTAATTATAAGATTAGAGTGGGGTGTTGAATACAAGTAAAGACTTTTATTCAACATGGAACATCCTCTATGATTCAAGACCAAAAAAAAAAAAAAAAGACTATTCATATTTGAAAAAGATAACTGAATCAATAGTCAAGAGTAGCAAGGGTGAGAGTGTGGCACTAGTTTAATTGATGAACGCAACATTAGAAAATGACACGTGTTTGGAAGAGGACAAGTCTGCCGCCATTTGTCACATTCAAATATTCTAACTTCAATTTGTATATGCAAATCACACCAATGCATTATCCACGTGCCTTTTTACTTGAACTATAACTAAGACTAAACATGAACAAGGTTAGACTAGGCTAACTATTAATTCAACCCAACCCTAAAACAAACGGGCTTTACTTGTTAATTCGATGCTCGAAGATTGCCCGAACTTTTTAGGGTTGGGCAGATAGGGCCGGGCATTAGAGCAGGGTCGGGCTAGTGTGTCTGTCCAATATGTCTTACTTTTTTTTTTTTTTGCCTCCAAATCTTTGTTGCTTTTGGCCTTGGACTAATAATGTAAATGAAAATAAAATGGGCCAATACATACAATATTCATATTGAAACAAAGAGCAGATAGCCAACATTGCATATGAAAAAATATAACAAAATTTGTCCATTAACTTGAAAATTCAAATGAATATACCTGATTTTTTGTTACAAACCAAATTCTCATAAAAGGAAGCGACAAAAAATTTGAAGCAATATGGAAAAGAAAAACCAACCACTATACTAATGAGAGGAATAAAAAAAGCCAACCATATGGGAAAAAATAATGATAATCTAAACTTGTAAAAAAAAATTAACAAAGTAACATGTAAAATTCAAATTTGAAACAATAAAATTCAAACCCGAGGCAAAACAAAATAAAAAAATCAAACCTTGAATAAAGAAAAATGGTCAAAAATCCTAACCTGAAGAAAAAAAAACCACCAAAATACAATTATCCATAAACTCAAGTCTCAAACTACAATCATACATAACATAATATTAATATAGTCATGATTAGATGTAATCATCTAGATAACATAATCCTTGACAGTTCCAGGCTTCTAGCAAACTATAATCTAATATGACCACTCATAATATCTAGCCATCCATCAAATACAATCATCCATCAAAATGCAGTTATCTAACATCCATACTCAATAAAACATAGATATAAACACTAAGACCACTCATAAGACCATTTGAGCTCAATCACTAATGGTTTGTGAAGCACTTTGTGTTGCTCTCTCATTAACCGTGATAGTAGTAACAATAGAAATATATGAAAATATAACAAGAACAATCAATTAAAAAACACTAAAAAAATACATGAAAATCAAATTAAACTAAAAATATTACTAGATTGAACAACATCTTGTATCTATCAAAGTTGTCAAACTCACGCAATACAACAGTAATTTTTGAGACATATTGCCCAGGGTTAAGCCAATTTTGAGCATATATAAGTGCTTCAATCATGTAAGGTGATAATGAACTTCTATATTGATCAACAATCCTCCCTCTTATGCTAAATGCAGATTTAGATGCAACTGTTGAAACAGGGATTGCTAATATGTCTCATGCCATTAAAGATAAATTTTTTACTTTATGGCATTTGCTTTTCACCATGATAATATATTAAAATCCTTGATAGAGCCAGAGGGGATGTCATCAAACTATGTTAGTTGCTAAATATTTTGTCCATTCAAATTTTGAGGATCAAGAAGAGATGTCTTATGGGATTGAGATTTTAGCCATTATACACCTGGGTCATCATCATTATCATTACTCACATGAAAAGACAACCCTATACTAGAGCCCATACCACTAGACATAGAGAAAACACTTGATTGAGCAAAAGACTTGTTGAATAACCCTTAAAAAGGCGATAAATGCAATCTTTCACCTTTTGCTTCATGTTCCCACAACTTCAAGGTCATGAAAAATTTGGTCAAACACATGATTCACATAAACCAATTTATATTTGGGATCAAAAACCACAGCAATTATAGCAGAGGATTCATGTTATCTGTCTTCCCTTAATATTTGTCATATTTATTTTGCATGCTCATGCTCATTTCTTCAAGTGGATCAGTATTAACAATGTTTTTTTGTAGCAATATCTAGATACAAGCAATTTCATGAAAGCACAAATTGGATGTGACAGTAGTTGTGCTTGAGAACATTAAGGTTATGTTATAAAACACTTTCAAATACTTGATAAATGTATAGGCATTAATCCAATCAAGGTTCTTTAGATAAGGGTGCCTAAGAGAGTGACGTTCACCTTCCCTCTCACCATCTCTATCTTAAAGTGTGCACGATAATTATCATCTTCATAATGCATCCTATCAAAAACTCTTTCAAACTTTAAGGCAGCTTCTAGCATCAAGTGGGTGGAATTCCAATGAGTATGAACATCTATGCATACAAGACTTTTTGTGTCTATTTTTTCCCTTCAGCTCACTTGTTAGATTTAAAGAATCGAGAAGGAGAGGAATGCACATACCTCACTGCATTTTGAATTGCATCAAAGCTGTCCTTAAACTCCTTTAAGCCTTCAGTGACCATTAAATTCAATATATGTGCACAACACCTCAAATGTATGTAATCACCCCCATATAATAAGCCCTTTCAAGTTCTTATCCTCCTCTTTAAATAAGACAAAGCTATTTCATTAGAGGATGCATTGTCCATAGTCAATGTGAAAACTTTTTCAATCCCCAATCTATTAAACATTCTTCTATTGCCTTCCCAATAGTGTCCCCTTTATGATTTTCTATCATGCAGAAGCTAAGGATCCTCTTTTGTAGATTCCAATCTGGATCAATGAAATAAGCTGTGACACACATGTAATTAAAGTTTTAGCATGATGTCCAGCAATCAATTGTAAGGGAGACTCAATAGCACTCTTCCTTGATAGTTGCTTTAGCAAATTCTTTTCACTAAGATACAGCTGCCAAATATCTCTTGCAATAGTTATTCTTGATGGAATTGGAACTGTGGCTCAAACTCATGCAACTTTTTCTTAAACCTTTGCTTCTCAATAATTTGAAAAGCTGCTCATTATAATAATAAACTCAACAAGAGCTCTTCTGCATCATTCTCATTGTAAACATGAGGAACTAAGCCCCTTCCTTGCCTACTATTTATCCCATGAGGTGCTAAGGAATTCAACATGCTTTGCTTTCTATATGAATTTGCCTTGTGAGGGTTTTTGGTGCATTTTGGTAAATGTATTTTCAAGGAATTGGTTTCGTACTTGATTGTGTCAAAAGCGTAAGTAATGCCATAGCATTTACAAGCTACCCTCACCTCTTCATTTGTTTTTTTCTAATGGTATTTTCACAAAGTGGTCCCAAACTGTTGAAGATTTAGGTGGCTTCCTTTCAAAGCCTACACTCTTTTTTGGTTCTTTTCTCTCTTTTGCCTCTAACTTTTACTTCTTAAGGAGCTTTTGTTGTATCAGTAATAGGGAATATTGGATGGAGGAGGAGGTGTTGGTCCACTTGGTGTAACAGGACTAGGTGCAATAGGTATAAGATTCAGGTTAGTTGATATATGTTAGATTGAGATGTAAGAGTAGAATTCCTTTCATTTTCACCGGTGGGAGTAGGAGTAGAATTCACAAATTCAGATTGTGAAGGTGTATGAAGACGAAGACTAGGTGTGGTAGCAGAACACTGGTCTTCCATATTTTTCTATGCCAAAAACCAAATATGTCTAAACAACAGAGCCAAAGAAGCCAGAAACATATATATTAAAGCAAGAAACTTTAAGAGGAAAAAAATTCCAAATGATAGCATTGGCAAAGCATCAAACTTCTGAACTAAATTTTAAAGTGAATAGTCAAACAACACATTTTTTAGAAAGCCATTATATATTAGTAAATGACATCAAACAAAAGAGCAATGGCAGTTGGTAAAGCATTAAACTCTTAGAACTTATTTCACGTATAGCAAAGCATTAAACTTCTGAACTAAATTTTAAAGTGAATGGTCAAACAACACATTTTGAAAAGCCATTATGTATCAGTAATGACATCAAACAAAGAGCAATGGCAGTTGGTAAAAGTATCAAACTTTTAGAACTTATTTCATGTACAGCTGATGAGCCAAAAAAGCTAAAAAAAAGAACTAAAATATAACTATTGGCAGAAGTAAAATGTTACAAGTGTAAATGGTGAAGAACAAAAAATCTTAATCAGGATAAACAAAGAAAACACATTCATACCAAGAGAGCCATCCAACCACGAGCTTTGAAGAGAAGAAACAAGGTGTGTCCTGATGTAAAGAAGAGAGTACAACCACTAAGCCACGATTTCAATAAAGACAAGGTCAAAGAAGAAGGAAAAGCAACTGCCACGAACGCTATAGCTTATCAGAGATAGAGTTCTTATGTTTGAAGAAGAAACCAAGATCGTCTTCAAGCCACGATCGTCCGCAAATGCAAGCTAAAGAAACGCTACAGTTAGGTCAATGGTGTCCTTAAGCGACAGAGTTGTCAGAGCCAAAGGCTCATGGCAAGTCGACAACTGTTGAGTGCTGACTACAAGAGTACAGACACGTTTCTCTTTCTTGAAATTTTGAAATGAGAATTTGCTATAAAAAAAAAAAGAAATTTCAAAATGAGAAGGCAAGGGTAGATTGGCAAAGGTAGACAAAATTGAAATGGAGTTAAAAATTTAAATTTTCAGTATTACACCCTATAAAGTAGGCAAGACAGGGGGCTGACAGTTGCTCCAAAAATCCACATATTTTTTATTTTTTTATTCACCTAGGGTCGAGTTGGCAATACTGTCCGACACTTCAACCCTAACCCTGGTCCTGCCTTATGGTTTACACCTGGCCCGACCATGCTCGATGTTCTTCAAGTAGCTTTTCCATCCACCAGGCTGGGCATTTTATGTTTGGTTTGGGCCAGGCATATCAGGTTTTCGAGCACCGCCTAAACAACCCTAATTATAACCTCCTTTCTTCTTATGGTTTTTTTATTTTGTTTATAATTAATCACTTTCCTTTTAATAGATTAATCACACAGCTTGCGTTCCTTATTTGAATTCATCGTCTCATTGTTTGCAACAGTGCTCAAAGACGTTTGCAGGAGCTGGACTAATAATGTTGGTGTGTGTGGGCCCATATTAAAAAAAAGCTTGAAACAAACAAGAGTCAATTGGATCTCAGTCATTGCTATATTAAAAAAGTAACGACAAATACTCAGCTTAAAAAAGGCAAGTTGGAGCGATAATTAAAGGACGCGAGTCAAGAGAACAAGGTGGTAAATGAACCTTCAATTCATCGGCTTCTACTCGCCGGGTCATATATACAATCAAAAAGTCATGTACAATATAATCTTAACCTTGAGTCCCTAATAATTTCCTCATGCACCATGGTTTAATGCAATGTATGTATATATAACAAATATTGTTTTCTACTATCTTGATTAGGGATATACCATATTCAATAATATTATTTTATATCAATTTAAAAATATCTTAAATTATACTTCTAGAAGGTTTTTAATATTTATTTATATTTGATATGCAGCGTGCTCGGCTATATTATTTTTCATGATTGCACGTTCGTACAAGTACAGATGATGATGATAAATGGTTGCTGTAACATGAGATGATAATTTAGGCGTAATGTACTGGACATGACGTCGGGTCTTAATCAAAGGTGATGAATTAATTGAAGGAGCTGAAATCGTTTAAGGATCTCTGATCATCGTGATATAATCTTCCCCTGTTGTTAATTTTAATTGAGTCGCCCATTGTAATACAGCAAGTGATCATCCATATGAATTACTGTCAGCGTCACGAAGAACATGGGTGTCAGCTGTGTGCATGCGATCGATCGTCAAATGAATGCCTGGACGCAATCATCGGCACAGAAAGCGATGGCCCCACAGTGATGAAATGTACACGTGTAGTCGTTTTCGTCTTCTACTTTTCTTCATTCATATATATTATATATATTGATAACATAACAGCTACGTCCCTCCATCTTATCATGTCGAATATTTTTAATAAACTGACTGTCGTACTCATTCAGAGCCTCCTCACCTAGTGGGCAAGCGATTGCGTAGTGTTTTTGTTTTGTTGGGCACAGGGAACAAAAACACATACAGGTCCATAACTTTTTTCCTGAAGCAAGGGTTCGAATCTTGAATCTCAGGTTCACGAGAGGATTGCATTGCCGCTAGTTGAGGCAATTTGCACAATATTTTGTTTATATCTAACGTTCTATAGCCTTCAAAAGTATAAATTGCATAGCGCCACGTTATGTAGATGTTGTCCTCTCTTATTTTTGGTTTAGTCTTTAATAATTAGAGCCATTTGAACAGGATTATAGAACCTAGAATTCTTTGTTCATCCCAGAAGTGAGCAGAAGATGCTAATTTTACATTGCCATTATTCAAACACGAGATCGAAATAAATTTATTATTTGTCATGTATATTACTATTTTTATCTACTTTTCGTTGTGTTTTATAATGTCATTAAGTATTAATTATTATAAAGCAGACTGGGTGGCACGTCAGCCAGAGGAAGAGAAATGATTGACATAGATACCACGTAAACACCAATCATTGAGGCAATCCATTTTTAATAATACATCCCTCTTTCCCACAGCCAGCCACGCCACTCCTTTGTAACCCATCCGATCACTTTATTCTGCCCATCAATCAATCATAGTTAAGGGTTTGCAAAATCAAATCAAAATTAAAAATTAAATCAAATTTAATCTATTCAATTATATTGTTTTGATTTGATTTTCTTTTTGTAAAAATGTTGATTGGACGGTTTGATTTCGATTTAAAGATTATTAAATCAAATAAATAAAAACGATCAAATTACATACACACATATATATTTTATATTTTTTAAAAGATGAATAAATTATTATTTAAGTGATATATAAGAAACAGTTTTCTATGGAAGTATTTTTTTAAGTTTAATGTGACATTCTTTTTTTGTTTTTATATTTAATTTGTAATGCGATAATATCGAGTTTTATTAAATTTTTTAAGAATTATGGTATAAGGCTATTATCTTTTTTTGGACCTTCGATATAAAATATGAATAGAAAGAAGATAATGAATAATTAGGTTTTACTAAATTCAAATCAAAGTCTATAAACCGAATAGATTAATCGAATCAAACCATTTAATTGAATTCAATTTTAATTCAGTTTGATTGAGTATTTTAATTTCATTCGATCCAAACTTTTGTTTAACTCAAATATTGGTTTGGGGAAAAACTATAATGGAATTGACCAAATGTTCACCCCTCATCACATTCAGTTTGTATAATATTATACTATTGAAGAATCATTCAACAACAATCATTTAAAAATTATTCACAAAAAAAATTAATATAAAATAAATTGTTATTAAAATGAGAATATAGTTTATATTTTTTAAAATAAAATGAAACTGTTAATCTTATTGTAACTTTTTTTTTAGTAATCATTAAAATATGATTCTTCCTATTACTAATTTCAAGGTCTTGCTTACTACTTCATATATTAGAAAAAAATTATATCACACAATTTAACAAAGTTAATTAACTATAAGATTATGTCTAAAAATTAAAAGGATTAAAACACCGTTGTGTTAACTAACATAAATATATATTAATTATTTTTTATTAATGTAAATTATGAGAGGTGATTTAAAAAATAGATAATAAATATTTATTGAAATACATAATTTTGTTTAATAAATATAAACAAAAATAAGAATTTCTTTAAAAAAAAAAAATAGAGGGAGTATTTATTTTTTTTATATACATGACTGTGTTGATGTTTTCATTTTCCATGCGCAGCATTGGCTGTGCCCTATCATCTTTCTCGTTTCTGTAACTGTAACTGGCTTTCACTCCTATGTACTCTCTTCTATCCCATTCACAGCTATTTTTTTCTATTTTTTATTCTAGTAAACCTCACTAATTATATTAATTAATTTGAATTTTTTTTAAGAAAAATAACAAGCAAGGATATTAAAAAAAATAATATCAAATCACAGGCTTTGGACATTAAATATGAGAGGAGGAGTATTGAATTTTAAACATTAATATTAAAAAATCTAATTTAATATTAATATTTTTTATGATGTCGTTATTTGCCATTCTCCCCCCAATTTCTAATCTAAGCATGGAAAAGGACGCACATCAAAAGAGGACGTGGTCATTAATTTACTCATTTATACTTCAGGTTCCAAATTTCTCGAGTTCAATTCGCAAACGCAAGCCGAAGTAGTCAAATGCATCAAAGTACTTGCATCCCAACCTCCTTCACCCTTCCATAGATTGATCAAACAAAAAATACTTTATTGATAAAAGCTTTATTTTTAAATAAATGACATGACGTATCCCGCCTATTTAAAATGGAGACAGAAAATTGGCATAATATTTTTTAATCAATTTTTCACAAATGACTGGAGTTGTGGTATAAATAAAGCCCTTGACTTATATTATTATGAGAGAATCACATTCAAAAATTCTTTAAAAAAATTGTTCAACAATTATTCACAGACAATAATTAATACAGAATGAATTGGTTATTAAAATTATTAATTTTATTTATAAATAATTTTTAAAGAGTCATCGAATGTAATTTTCCCTTAGATTTTATCGTCCCAGCCTAAAAAAAAAAAAACATATACAAGTTCGTGAATGTGTATTTTTCTTTTCAAGCATATGATGGAAGAACAAAGGGGGCCCACTTCCCCGTCTCATTGTTTGGATGCGCAATACCGAGCATTTTTTATATTTTGTTTCCGTGCTAGATATTTGTGGGTACATGACGAAGCCATATTTTATACGTGCACAATCCTGATCTTCTTTTTCGGCTATCATGCCTTGCTTATTATTTCAAGCCACTTGAAAATTTTACTTTATTAGTTGATTGATTAATGAGGGGGGTCCGCACTCCGCAGCAGATTTACGTCAGTATAACTTAAATATAAATTATCGCTTCATGTATATCACATCGCCTGGTTGAGTTTTGCGTCAAGTTGATACTGGAAACTGAGCTGCCAAGTTACCGCTCTTTTAATCAAATATTTTGTTCCTCCAGTTTCTATTTATAAATTATTTTTTAGTAATTTTATTAATATAATATAAAAAATAAATTTAATAAAATTATAAATATAACCTTTAAAAAATAAATAAATTATATAGTATTATTTTTTTCTTTTCTTTCTCTCTCTTAACTTTAAATGTAATTTAGATACAATTTAATGATATATAAAGGGAATCCTTTACTCTTTTAAAAATAATTAATAAAATGGATCAGTCCTTCTAATAATGAGTAGTGAGGGTGCCACATTATGCACAGGATAACAAATGAATAGAGTTATAAATAAAAAAAATGATTATTTTTAAGGGTTTCTCGATGAACCCGCATGTGCAGGTGCAGCTGATTATTAATAATCAATAATATCGTTAAAATAAAGGATAGCACAATCTAGATGAACGTTTTCACAGAGAGGGAAAGAGGGGGAAGAATTTCTTGCGAACAGTTTTTTTTAATTGCTTACGGATATTCTTATATTAAAGACAATTCTATTTGTAACACCGTTGAGTATTAAACATAACACCTTTTTTTAATAAAAATTGACTCTTTTTATTAAACTGAGCTCCTTTGGTTTATTATGAGCAAATTTGAACATGGATGGATCCAGTGACGGATCTAGCGCACCCCTCGTGGGGGCGGGAAAAAAAATTTATGGAATTGGGGGCCAAAATTAAATTTTTCATTTTTTTCTATGTAAAGTAGAAAAATCTACCGAAAAGATTTTCACATGGACTGCTTGCCACGCCGCCCGCCCCCCCAAGATCCGTCCCCTGGATGGACCATCACGCTGACAAAATTCAGCGTTCCCACAAGCATCATCTCCTCGAGGATGCGAATACATGACAAGCTGCGCTCATGTAGGTCCCACCACAATGTCCCCAGCTTACGAATCATTCAATTCATTTTCATCATCGTCATTTTTTTGTTGTTGATTGAATCATACATTTGCATCATTCGTTGTTTGAAGATTAATATTCGTATGATGAAGCGATCGCATGCAACGCATGTTCATAACGGATTCCAGATATTATTAACCCACTTAAATCAAATTAGTTACGTTATTTATAATTTAGAAAGCAAAGAACGGTGAATCCGTGACTGAACAGAACAAAAAGGATCGAATGGCACTGGGAAATAGACAAACCGACGTTGAATGTGAGAGTGAGATTGTCAATTCACTCCTTCGTGCATGGGGCCCACCATTCAATAATAAAAAACGAGTCAGCTTGCTGATTGGACCGTTCTCGCCCATCCATGTTGAGGCCCGGAAAATTGCTTCACCATTAAAATGTTGGAAATAGATATGGAAAAGAAATACTGAGCCTGTCGCCCAAACTTAAAAAAAAAAAAAGGAAATTTGAGATTTAACATGCACAAATTACAGTTAGAATTGTTATTCACCCGCTCTTTTGCCCTTGGATAAATCAAGTTAAAGGAACTGAATAGATCAAGTTAATTAGAGCCAAATCAATGATTGCGTGCACATCCACAAGAGAAAATCAACGATGGACCTTCATGTGTTATAATAATCTGAGAAAAAAAAAAGTCATGAGCTATATAGCACCGCCAGACATAAATAAATTAATGAAAAAAATTATATTATAACCTCACATGAAAAAATTAATTATTATAAAATTTCTTACCAATTGAAATAGGAGCATAATTAATTTTACATTAATAACATATAAACTAATTTTATGCGCACTAGATGCCATCGGAATTTATTACACATCACAGTGATTGATACATGTCCCGCTTGATAAATCAGAGTTCCTTCGATTGAGGCCTTTTTTCTAAAAAAAGAAAATAAAAAAAAACCCCCTCTGGGCGGTGTAATGTTAATAAGCTAATCGTCACCAGAAAAGAGGATGATTGATAACTTCATCAACTTTTCATGCGGTCTTGCGAGAATATTATATCCAATTAAATACATCCCAAAATCTCAAATGTGAATAGAAACAAAAAATTCTGGAATTTTCATCGCTTTATGCATGTTGCTTCAGATATTTCTTAATGCTTGTGCCGTAAGCCTCCATTTTTTTCGTTCACTTGGGTTAATGGAAAAACAAATTTACCATTTTTTTAAGCAATAAATAAATTGGTACTCCGTCTGTTTTAAAAATAAAAACTTTTTAATTAAATTTTATTTTAATAAAATAGTTATTTATTTTAAATTAATTTTATATTTCTATATTTATTTTTATCAAACACCCTACAATAAATATAAAGTCATTCATTAATAAAAATACTTAAAAAATAATAAATATATCTTAAAAAATTAAAATATTTTATAATTTTTAAAATTTAAATTTTTTAAAAAATAACTTACATTTAAAGTAAATGATTTTGCCTTATTTCATCTTCATGATTGAAGACTGAATTAAAAACAACTGTGCCGGTACAGCAGTAGCTCCGCTCCTAGAATTCCCGCGATACTTCTCCGATTTTAGCAGAAAATATTCTCTGATACTTAAAAATTAAAATATCTTCTCAGTTTTTCATTTCTTAAAAATACTGGTCGGACAGCATCTTCCACGTGTCAGAATATGGGCATTCCGAAAGTGGGAAACTTGCTCGACCTTTAACACTGAACACGGTATAAAAGCCCTCTTCCGCTCTTTTCTCCACTCGCCCAGCACTAATTCGTGAGCGTCGTAAGCCATTGGTCTTTGGCAGTGACCGTTGCTTCGTGATTTCCCTTTCATAGACGGACCATTCCTTCTTGGAATGTACTTCTCTTGCTGAGTTCTCTGCTGGCTTTCACGTGTCTCCCCGTTTCTGAATCGTACTAGCTCGCTTCTGTTTCTTCTTTGAATTATCGGAGCTACCTCGACTCACTTAGTTCCAGCCGCGGATTCCGGTGAGTTATGGAGGCTAATATTAGAGTACCCTTACATTTTACTTGATTGAGCTCTGCCTCTCTGGGTGCTTTGAAGATTCGTTTTATAATCAAAGTGAAACATCTAGGGAGCCATTTTTCAATTTCGAGTATCTAGCTGGTTCATTGTTTCGTTGCGGTGAAATTCCTGTGGATTCTGGATTTCCGTGGTTCGGAATGTGAAATTGTGTGGCGAGAATCTGGATTTTGGGATCCAGAGGTCCGCTGATTTCGAAGCGTTTTACCTCGAAAATTGTTGCTTGTTAGCTCTGTTATTTATTCGCGAAGATCAGTTTCAAGGAGTTAGAGTTTCGGTGGATGTTGCTTTTTAGACTTTTTTATATAATTTGTTTTCGGTGACAGAACTGCTGCTTTTCATGTTCGCTTGTTTGAGAAGTTCCTTGGCTCACCTAGATTTTCTCATTTCCAGGAATACTAGCCTTCAATTTTCTACAGTACGTACTTCATATTTTCTTGCTTGCACCTATATATTCCCCGTCAAACGGAGCAAAAGAGTAAAATAAGAAACAATACGGTGTAATCTCAATCATGTGTATTGACCATGTTTGAGATCTCTTGCTTCATGTATTCCGATCATTCTAACAATTTTCACCACATCATTTGCCCCCTCTATCTTATCAATCATTTCCCTTTTGTCGGTTTTTGTGTGAGCTTTGGTTCCGGATTCCACGCAAGACAAAATTGGCTGATGCTTTCTGTGAAAGCACTGCACCATGGTCCATCGTCGCTCTGATGAATTGCTCGATTAGCGTTCTTTTTGGGTCACGTTAGTTATCTTTTTGTATTTTCATTAAGACGCTCGAAACTTTCAATTATTACCAATATCAGACCCGTAAGAAATCTGATTTTCTTTCTGACCTGACAGCCCCCAATCACAAGTAGCCCATCCCACAAGAAAGAAGAACACCACCTCCTCTGAAAGGGAATGAAGAAGCTGGGGTTTTACTAAAGTTGAAAGTCTAGACTGTTGACAGAAAGGAAGCATTTTTTTCCTGCACCTAACATATGTACAAATAAGTGAAAAACTGTAGAGGACGTGGTTAGTATTTCATCTTTCCCTTTAACTCGTTTAATTTGAGTAGGTAATAATGCTATGGATTGCATCGATACAACCGTTGGCGTGGATTCTTCCTTCACAGGGGCCACATCGCAATCACACTAATGTGCGCATAAGTTTTCGCATGCGTCATAAACCTCTAGGTTTATACGACTTAATCCCTAAATTTTACTGTTTTAGCCTGACAGTTATAAATCTTACTGTTTATGTGACAGTCTCCTGGACTTTGAGGCTACTTTTTTTTTTTTTTTTTGGGTTGGTTCCTTGTTATCCTTTTCTTTTTTGGCTCTGAGCCTCTGATACAGTCTCCCTGTTATCCATTTTCTCTTGTCCGCGTCAATTTATTTTTGTCTTCTTTTCGCGTTTGTTTCTGTTCTGTACTCTGAGCTTAACATTTTAGATTCTTCGAGCAACAATGCTTGTCATCCTTGAAACTTGATATTAAATATCTAGTATACTGGGGATTTCTTTTTCTCTTTAATCTTATATACGCTAGCTGTTTGGTGTCTGTGATGATACAGTATTCAGGTGTTCAAAGATGACGGTCACGCCTAGGATCTCCGTTAACGATGGGAACTTGGTTGTTCATGGGAAGACTATACTGACAGGAGTACCAGATAACATTATCCTCACCCCAGGATCTGGAGTGGGACTTGTTGCTGGTGCATTTCTTGGTGCCACAGCTTCCCACAGCAAAAGTCTCCATGTCTTCCCCATGGGTATTTTAGAGTAAGTTTTTTGCAACATCTAAACTTGATAACTTAGCTATTGGAAATTCAAAATACACTTTTAATTTGTGTGAAATGCTTTCTATGGATTCCTGTGTCAATTGTTTGAGTAGTCAAAGAAAATTTGACTGCTGCAAATTAAACAGGGCGATGTGAAGTGTTTACTTTTGACATGGGCAGACATGTTGCTGCGGCTGAATGATAAAGTTTGTGGCATGTTTGAACTAATTTTATGCACTTTTGTTAATTTTAACATCGTTTTTTAGTTGGACTACTTGACTTGCCGATTGCTGCTTTGTTAAAGCAGATTGTAAATAATTTTTCATTGACTTGAAAAACAGGGGCCTTCGGTTCATGTGTTGTTTCCGGTTCAAGTTATGGTGGATGACTCAGAGAATGGGAACCTGCGGGAGAGATATCCCTTTGGAGACCCAATTCATGCTTATAGAGAGCAAAAATGACGGAGGTGCTGATTTGGAGAATTCTCAAACCATCTACACTGTCTTGCTTCCTCTGCTGGAAGGCCCGTTCCGTGCTGTTCTACAAGGGAATGACAAAAACGAAATAGAGATTTGTCTTGAGAGTGGTGAGTACCTCTTATCCATACACAATTACAGTTAGTCTACATTAAACTTTGCCCCGCCATCATAATTAAGCGCCATGTCTAATTTCGTCAGCCAAAGTTTGAAGGAGTCTTACCTTCTGAAATTATGGGGTGGAGCTGTCGTTAAAGCAAATGCATGTGGGCTGGAGAATCCTCTCGATGACTATCAATCATTTGAATCGAACATATGAAGATTATAGCTTTGGAGACTAAGTAAATAGGATGATGAACCGAAAGAATCCAACCGATCTTTTCTTTTTTTGGTGTGTGATTTGGTTTTGCAGGAGACAATGCTGTTGAGACGAATCAAGGTCTTCACTTGGTCTACATGCATGCTGGGACAAACCCTTTTGAAGTCATTAACCAAGCCGTCAAGTGAGGCATCTTTTCCAAATTCTCTCCCCCTCTCCCCCTCTCCCCCTCTCCCTATCTCCCTGTGGGTGTGTTTTTTCTCTGATCTGACACACCTGTTTCCCATCACCCCTGTTTCCTAATTGGCACTGGCTAGTTGTCTTTTACTGGCTAATCATCTGAATATACATACATACATACATACATACATACATACATACATATCTCGATTATTACTGACCCGTTGTTTGTTTGTCATTCAAGGGCTCTAGAAAAACACATGAAAACATTCCTTCATCGTGAGAAGAAGAGAGTAAGAACTTTCCCCTCGCTGTAATTCTATCGAACCCACAAAATTGGCTTAGTTAATATCTAAATTTTCTTGTAACATGTTCTTGTTGATTTCATGCAGTTGCCATCTTTTCTTGACTGGTTTGGCTGGTGCACATGGGATGCTTTCTATACTGATGTCACGGCAGAGGGTGTTAAGGAAGGCCTCAAGAGGTAGTTATTGAGAAAATTTATTGAGTATGCTAGTTTTTTTTTTTAATGAATGGAGGAGAGATGGATCAAACAGACACTGAAACTTGACTCAATATGATTGTAGCTTATCAGAGGGCGGCACACCTCCACGCTTCCTTATCATAGACGATGGTTGGCAACAAATTGAAAGTAAACCAAGGGATGCTGATTGTGTCGTACAAGAAGGAGCACAGTAAGATCTCCATATATAATCAGTCACAGTTTGCCATGCTTACCTCAAGCACGCCGTTATCAATAGGCATTTAAATATTCAACAACCATACCATTACTTGTTAATTGATTTGATTGAAGCTATTTTTTGTTGATTTTTGTCAAATACGATCTTTGCAGGTTTGCCAGTAGGTTAACTGGTATAAAAGAGAACACTAAATTTCAGAAGAATGGACAGAATAATGAACAGAGCTCAGGCCTGAAGCATGTGGTGGATGAAGCGAAGCAACATCACAATGTGAAGTATGGCTTTAGATCCTTGAATTCATTTGAGTATTTTTTTTATGGTGGAACATTTTCCTTTTTAACAAGTTGTTTTGCATAATTGCGAAAAGCTTTGTCTGACAAGTGGCTGGCGTAATTGAGTTTCCCATTATTCTTGTGATGAACAGATATGTATATGTATGGCATGCTCTAGTTGGTTATTGGGGTGGAGTGAAGCCAGCAGCCAGCGGCATGGAACATTATGACACTGCTTTAGCATACCCAGTACAGTCCCCTGGCGTACTAGGAAACCAGCCAGACATTGTCATCGACAGCTTGGCTGTACATGGCTTGGGTCTAGTGCATCCCAAGAATGTTTTCAACTTCTACAATGAGCTCCATGCTTACTTAGCTTCGTGTGGAGTAGATGGAGTAAAAGTTGATGTTCAGAACATTATTGAAACCCTTGGGTCTGGACATGGTGGCAGAGTCTCACTCACACGCAGCTATCATCAGGCCCTTGAGGCCTCCGTGTCTCGCAACTTTCCTGACAATGGATGTATCGCATGTATGTGTCATAACACCGATGGGCTCTATAGCGCTAAGCAGACTGCTGTTGTGAGAGCGTCTGACGACTTTTACCCACGCGATCCTGCTTCCCACACAATCCATATATCATCCGTAGCATACAACACGCTATTCCTTGGAGAATTCATGCAGCCTGACTGGGATATGTTCCAGGTAAGAAGTGAACTTCCCTGCATTTGCGGTTACTGCAGTTGCCCTTTTCTTTTAGTTGTTTGACTCGTCAATTTCTTAATATTCGTTAATCTATTTAAATCACAAAAATTGAGCATCAACGTGCTTATTAAAATTAGTGGAAAATGATACAATACCAAGCTTATCATGTTTTGAACTTTTAAGGGATATCCAGTGGTTTTCACTTTACTATACGCTCTGGGTTCAATATATTCTCCATAATGACTTCTATTGATATTAACGAAAGAATCTTTGCTACTTCAGAGTTTACACCCAGCGGCAGAGTACCATGCTGCAGCTCGTGCAGTTGGTGGAGGCGCAATTTATGTTAGGTATATTGATGTCAGTAGAAGATTTTTGTTACTGAGTTATAAAGGAAATGAGCACCTTTTTAATGGTTATTGTTGTATTTATGTTGCTTTTTCAGTGACAAGCCAGGCAACCACAATTTTGAGCTTCTCAAGAAGCTGGTTCTACCTGATGGATCAATTCTCCGTGCTCAACTACCAGGAAGGCCCACTCGCGATTCTCTCTTCACTGATCCAGCTAGGGACGGGACTAGGTCTGTTTATTTCTATCTCTGAAAATTTGGAAGTTGTGTTTAGACATAAAGTGAAGGCTCATGTACCTAAATTTTCAATTTTCTAGCTTGCTCAAAATATGGAACTTAAACAAATGCTCTGGAGTGGTTGGGGTATTCAACTGTCAAGGTGCTGGGTGGTGCAAGATAGAGAAGAAGACCCGGATCCACAATGCATCTCCAGGCACACTCACTTGCTCTGTTCGTGCCTCCGATGTTGACCTCATCACTCAAGTGGCTGGTGTTGATTGGGATGGCGACGCCATTGTTTATTCGTACAAATCAGGTACTATTTATTGGATAAATGGAATTGCATTTCGGCGAAACCAGGACTGATTATTTAGGTACTTGTGTTTGAGTCTGGTGAAGTTTGAAAGGGACACGCTCTTTTATTGTGCTTTTATTTAACCTCGCATTTTCAATATGATCAGAATTAACCAGATGATATATTTCAGGTGAGGTGATTAGGCTGCCTAAAGATGCCTCGGTGCCAGTGACGCTGCAAGTTTTGGATTACGAACTTTTCCATTTCTGTCCAGTGAAGGTAAGGCTCCATTGCTGGGGCATAAAACTCTGACCGGTATTTGGTGATTTACCCTGCAAGATCGGTAGAGTACTGACTTAAAAAGTACTGTTTGTTTCGCAGAAAATTCCTCCAAGTATATCGTTTGCAGCAATAGGGCTACTGGGCATGTTCAACACCGGAGGAGCCGTAGAGCAGGTTGAAATCCACAAAGCAAGTGACAAAGAAGAACTATTCGATGGCGAGGTTGAATCTGAGCTGACCACTTCTCTCAGTTCAAGCCGATCAGCAACGGCAAATATTACCCTCCGAGTGAGAGGAAGTGGCAGATTTGGAGTGTACTCCTCCCAGCGCCCCTTGAAGTGTGTAGTGGGTGAGGTTGAAACCGATTTCGAGTATGACTCGGCCACCGGTTTGGCTACCTTCAGTATTCCTCTTATTTCAAAGGAATTGCACAGATGGCCCATAGAAATTCAAATTTGAGACGTTTACGTTTAGCAATTGAAGAGTGTGTTGTCAGGTCGGACAAAGGAGAGGTTTTTTTTTTTTTTTTAAAAAAAATAACATCAATGGAGGTATGAGGAGAGCGGGTTGGTTTGGTGTAATGAGATGTCACAGCAAGTGTTTTTAGTGCTTATTATAGCAGAATGATGAGTAGCTGTTTCACCTATGCAGTCTAGATGTAACAAGGCCGTGTGGTTTCTGTCGAATAAAGGTTCTCACTTTCTTCTTTGTTTTGGAGCAAACTTCTCATCTTTAATAAATCATATTTCTATCTATTTCTTTATCGATTTATCCTAAACTGCGGAAATCCGTCGTAAGAATTTGAAAGGTTGATGAGTCCTTTTTTTTAAAAAAAAAATTACAGAGTTGGTGTTTTTGATTGGGCCATGAGGTTCTATAGTCCACCCAGATGAATCAGGCCTCGAAGAAATACCCAAAAAAATATTGTGAATGTTATGAAACTCTGATTCTAAGATAAAGCATCTTTGTATGAGACCCTTGCCAGGTGAAGAAAATAATAGTTGTACGGTCAAATGAGTCTTGAATGGAGTGTGGGATTTTACAAGGCTGGATAACTTGAATTACTTCCACCAGTGCAGCAGCTTGGCAGTGATGTTCTGTCTTGGTGTGGTAATGCTAATGGTCACTTTACTTTGAGAAGTGCTTACTTCTTAATTGAGGAACCACGCCTTTAAGTACAGGTGGAAATGGAATGGTGCTGAGAGGATCAGATTTTCCTTGTGGATGGTGTTTCGTAATAGATTACCAACTTATTCATGGAGAAGTACGTGGGCACGATGCCCACCGCTTTGTGATTAGTGTCTGGCTGCAAGCTAGGATCTCCTACACGTTTGAAGAGACTGTAAGTATGCAAAACAGGCATGGTATTGTCTTATTAACGCCAATTTGGCGAATCATTTCCTTTCAGCTACTCTTGTGGATTGGGTTTCTATGAACCTATGGAGAAATTTTAGCAATGGGAACTGCACTGGTTGGGATGAATTATGGGGGTTGATAATATGGAAACTTTGGGATTGGAGGAATGAATTTATTTTTCAGCAGAATGCACAGAAACCTTCTGACCCAATATGTATTATTATGAACATTCACCACAAATTTAGTTGTGCTTTACAGACTACCCCTTTGATCTGTGACTTTGGTACCAATGGTCAAAAGGTGTGGTTGCCCCCTCAACCACTGTGGTTCGAGTTAAATGTAGACGGAGCAATGGCATTAGACGATAGAGCAGCATGTAGGGGGTGTAATTCGTGATTGTGCGGGTGAATGGGTCGCTGGTTTCTCACTCTTTTTTTTTTGGATTATGCAGTGCGTTGAAGCTGAGGAATTGGCTACTTGCAAAGGCGTCTTGTTGTCTACTGGTATAGGGCCTTAGAAATATTATTCTGGAATTAGACTCCAACTATTATTGAGGCACTAAACAGTGACGTTGCTAGTGGTGAAAGTGAGAATATTGTCATGCTGCAGATCAGAAGGCTGGTTGAAAGAATTGAATCTATCAAAATTCAGTATGTACCTAGACATTGCGATCAAGTTGCTATGTTTTTAATTAAAGCTATGTTTGGTTGAGGGGAGAAGGAAGGAAAAGAGAGGGAATGGATGGGAGAGGAGAGAAAATTTGTTTCAAATTTTTTCTCCCCTCCTCTCTCGTTCCTCCAACCAAACAAATCTTGTGTGTGTTTATAATCTTGGGTTATTTTGATGTGGCTTCTGACTGTATAGGGGCCTTGGTGCTTGACAAATTGGGATTTAAATCCTCACATGTTTGATTGTTATTTTAGTTGTGGGCTATAGCTCTCTTTGATAACCCAAAAAGAAAAAAAAAAGGAAAAAAAAATTGATTATATTCTAGCTATATACTGACATGACTTTGTAATGCACGTTCTTTGCCTGCCAATTTCTATTGGTGGTTTAATACTAGGTTTGAAATTGCACCAAATACTTCCTCTAATAAATTTCTTCAAACCTTGACTAACGCAAATTAAGTTGGGCAAAAGACTTTTTTTTAATAAATATTTAACACAATTTCATACACAAAACTTAAACCTGAAATCTCAAATTAAGCTAGTAGAACACTTAACCAACTGACCTACACTCATAGTTGGGAATTTTTCCTATATTAATTTGAAATTATCTTAATTCACTATATAAATTAATCAGCTGACTCTTATTAAGTCATGTATGATGTGATGGAATGGGTTAGGTGAAATTGAAATGAGAGAGGAATTAACGATGTTTTAGGTTTGGGCTTTTGGTAGAGGTGTAAAACAATTTTAATGACAATTGTTTTTATTCACAAAACTTCGATGGAGATCTTACTCCGAAGAAGCATGCATGTGTCCATCCACCATTTTCTAATTGCTGCTATGGTTAGGGAGAATTGGGGATACTGTTGGTATTAAAAAAAAAAAGAAAAAGGAAGGAAGGAAAGAAAGGAAAATGAGAACCGCGGAACAAAGCTTTAGATGAAGAACAAAAACAAAAACATATTAGTATTTGGACCTAAAAAAATAATTGAAATGTGAGCATGGACCTGATCTAGTTTTGACTTTTTTCCTTGTTGGTTGCTAAACATTGTGTGTTTGATTGAAAGTTTGTAGAGGGACCTTCCCTTATTTGGTTAGCAATTAATAAAGAGAAGAAAAGGAACTCCTTATTTAGTTAAAAAACTAAAAGGGAGGGGAGCACTTCCCTCCCTTCCTAACCCTTCCCTCCAATTAGAAGTTTTTTGTAGGGGAGAGGAGAGAGAAAATAATTAAATTAAATTAAAACATTCATTTAAAAATTTTAAACTACTTTTGATAATAAAATATTGTGTATTATTTTTTTATTTCTCTTTCTTATAATAAACTAAATTTTATCACTTTACAAAAAATTAGTATATAATTTTTTAATGTATAAAATTTTAATATTTTTCATTAGATCACTGATAAAATATAATTTAAACAGGCAATGACGAGTGGGTGATTTAAATGCTTTCTATTGTAATTTTTCTTGTCATGTGGCAAACATTATTTGATAGCTTTTACACTATCATGTATTAGGAGTGTGCATGTTATCGAAACTTTGTTTTAAATGGATTATAGACTTCAGTTCTTGGTCTTTTAAGCTCTAACAAAAGTATTTTTTAGCCTCAAGCTTTGCAATTACTGCATGGATTGTTTTTTCAAATCTTTGAATTGAATGACATGTTTTCCTGTGTCTTGTCTGAAGCAGCCACATGGATTGTTGACTTTGTTTGGGTAATTGTCTTGTGCTAAACAATATATGCAGACAAAGGAAACTCAGCCTGTTGTATCTGATAGAAAATTACTTGCAAGGCTTGTTTTGATTAGAGAAGAAGCTCGAGATATGACGGGAGGTGAGATTTTTGATGAAAGAAACAGCCGGGGTTTGTACACCTTTCCTCATTTTGAGGTATGCTGATTTGCAGGTTTCATATTTCAATCTCAGTATGGTTCTCGCATTGAGTGAAACACTATCCAATAATACCTAGCTTTGTATCATCTGAACTTTGTATGTCTGTAAAAGGACTTGGAAATCTCAAATATATATGTAAGTAATGCTGTGTTTTTTAATTTGTTATTCAAATTTTTTTATTAATATAAGTTCATATTCTTAAAATAAAAACTTAATAAATTCTAATATAACAATTTTTTAAAGTAAAAAATAAAAATCAAGTTAAATTTGATAAAAATAAAATTGTTAATTTATTTTTTATTCCTCCCTCCTCCGCTCCCTTCATAAATCAAACAAATATTTATTAAAACCCTCCCCTCACCTACCTCTATCTCTCCTCCATTAAATTCCCTTTCCTCCCTTTCCCTCCCCTCCCTTTTTCTCCTTTCCCCTCAAATCAAACACACTTTTTTATTACTATTTTTATTTTTGAGTCCGTACTCAAATGCAATCAAGTCCAATGCAGTGGTTTAGTTTTATACTCTTGTAAATTTCATTTTTTTTATAATTCTTATGTTTCTCCCTTTATTTTTTAAAAAATTAGAAATTAAAATGCTTGAATTTATAATTTGTCATTTTTTATATTATATTCACAGAATAAAAATACAGCATCAATGCCAGATATGCTTTGGAAATTAAAAACAGCACGCACCGGCATTTATACGCGAGCAGCATTTTTTTAATCAATCATAACATATCGTGCATCGAAATAACATAAAAAAACAGCTTTATCACGAGTGATCAAACATAAAGGGTGTGGCTTTATGGAATTAGACACAACAACCTTAATCCGTTAATCATGTAACGTATTGACCCCAGTTAAAGTGAGGGTAGTTCATTCAATTTGCCTTTCTATTGTCTGCATTCTTTCTAGCTCTTTCAAAATTCAATTGGTTCGGTTCATACCCAACCCCAAAAAAAAGAAAGGGCTCGATAATTAATTAAACAATATTTAACGCTCTTCAACGCCTTTTAATCACAGAGAGCGAATTGAGCGTGCGGCTTTTAATTTAAGATGTGTCAATCTTGCCGAGGTAAGTTTCTTCGCTATCTTAGATTCTCGCCTTTTAGCTTCTCGCAGAGCAATCAATTGGCACGTAATCTCGAACCTAATGTGTGATTAGAATTTTTCTCGATCTTTTTTGTAGGTCACGCAGCCTACTTTTTGGTTTCGGATAAACATGATATATGCCTTCCTAGCTATCTGCAGCACGTGTAAATGTACAGTAGGTTTCTTACAGAGACCGTAGGTTTCAGATTGGAGTAAAATACAAGAAGATCACGTTATGATGGGACAAGCAAGCTAGCTCTCAATTTGATCAATGTCTCATTCAAACTCTATCTATGGAGATCAACTTTAACCATTCTTTGCCTTTAGTTAATCTAAGTTTCCAAATTAATGACGATAAGTTGGTCATGCCATGTTTCAAGACCATGATGCTCCCCTCCATACCTCGAGAGCATTTCAAAAACTTGATTACCAGATGTCGCATCTTCATCCAAATCTACCCAAAATTAAACCTCCATTTTGTGCCCAATGATGCCACGTGGCTTCTCTGGGTTCTTACCACGTGGATGGGAATCCTTCTTGCCCATGTATGCAGGTGATAGTCATATCTATAGATTTGTTCTTAACTGATTATTCGGTATCGTCCTCCTTTTCTAATCCCATCCATTTAATGGATATAAGTACGGATTTTGCAATGAAATTAATTCGAAGGCGTGTTCAACATTGATTTCACCGTGGCCGTTAATATGGTATGGAAAGATTTGGAAAATTTTTAGGCCACAAAGAGTTATTAATGCTTTGTTCCCAAGGGTCAAACTGGAATGTCTTGCACTCCATTGTCAGTTCGCCAAACTTGAGTTTTACTAATTTTCTATTAATCATGGAAATGCATGAATGAAACCCTGATTTACATACGCTACCCACCAGGTATATGGATATGGTTGAACTTGAACGTTAGTTATGAGCCACTCAAGGAGTGATAAATGTCTCTGTAATAGGGTGCTGCACGTAGAGAATCGATATCAAGATCCACAAAGTAAATATACTTTGCATGCTAATTAGATATTTTAACTGATCACGTTGGAAACCGCTTGATAAATGCAAATGCATTCAAAACAAGTGGTGGTAAAATGAAGCCAAGTGCAAAAAATTGGACAAGTCGGGCAGCTTAACATCACGAGAAATTAAACAGTAATATATCAGTTTCCTTCAAATAATGAGGGATTAATTGAAGATTGAAATAGATCAATAAGTGTAGTCCTTAGATGTTAAATAAACTAATGATACGCAATGACTTTCACTCACAATTCAAGATAATTCGATCATAGCAGACAAATATGCAAAATCTCAATCAAGAATATCAAGTGGCCGGTTAAAGAAAAGGGATTTAATTTCCTCCAAGGGATATCACACACGCACACATATACTCATCGTGTATTTCTATGCTAAATTTGGCTAACTGAACGTATATTTAATTAATATGAGTATTGTTTCAAGTTTTATATATATAGAACAAATATGTAGATATAGGTGCAAATAAGTGACAGATTCGTGGACGTTACAAGCCGATTTGGTATGGAACAAAAGTCATTGGTGTGGCCTGAGAAACCCTTTCGTCTCAACCTCTCATACCCTCCCATACCGTAATGCCAGTTGCATTCAGATGAACGCTAAAACAATTAACTTCTTCCATTTACCCCTAATCTTCGCCATAAATACTCATTATCCGCACTTTACATTCTCCTCAAACTTCCATTCTACTAATCTTCCTATCCTCTATTAGTTACCCCTACAACATTATCTAAGACTATGGCCCTCCAAAAACATAATCTTTCATTCTTAATGTTCTGCATCATCGTCACCATTGTTATTCCTCTTGTCCCTTGTCATGGTACCTCTCAAGAGGACCCGCTAAACAACATCATTGATGGTGGGACATTCAACAACTTGATCCAGCAAAGAACACAAGTTTTGAGGTTAAAAAGGTTTGTTAATTTGGGTGTCACGTCTCTTTCATCAATTTCCAAGTTCAATGTCAATGACTTTGGAGCTAAAGGGGATGGTAAAAGCGATGACACAGAGGTAACTTATCACCTTCTAAAGTGCCAACATTATATATTACATGAATTCAAAGCTTTCCTTTTTCCAAAATAACAACGTGCGACTTTGGTGATCCAGTAAATGACCTTTTTTTTTTTTTGGTTCTCTAATGGGACGTGTGTGTCTATTTTTATTTCAGGCATTCAACAAGGCTTGGCAAGTTGCATGTTCTTCTGGAGGAGACGTAATTCTTGTGGTGCCTTCCGATTATAATTATCTTCTCAAGCCTGTCAGATTCTCAGGTCCCTGCGATTCTAGCATTGCTATCCAGGTTAGTTACATGCAGCAGGGACTAGATTATACTTATAGTGAATCTGTTTTCCAATTCAAGCGATGCTTGCCATAAACAAGAAACCATCCTTGCTTGTCATTTGAACTTTTCAGATTTCTGGGACACTTGAAGCATCAGAGAACTCATCGGACTACACTCAAGACCACCAGCACTGGCTTATGTTCGAGAGTCTTCAGAAACTAACAGTCCAAGGAGGTGGAACCGTCAATGGAAATGGAGACACATGGTGGCAAAACTCCTGCAAAACCAACCCAAGTCTCGTACGTACATATATATTTAAGAACCCTATAATGTTCATTTCATCTATCGCTTTCCAGTTCTCTAGCACGCATATTTTTCTTCAGACATATACTAAATATATTTCCATTTGCCGTTTCTTTATAATTTTACAGCCTTGCCAGAGCGCTCCAACGGTACGCTACTACGCAAGCATAAACTTTATTACACAGATATTACAAAATGGTGAACTCAAAGAGTTCGTTTTGGTGCTTGGAAGTGTCTTGTTACATGTTTTAACTAGGATTAATGGTTGGGTTTGCAGGCTGTGACTTTCTATAAGTGTGAGGATCTGATAGTAGAGAACCTGATGATTAAAAACGCACAACAAATCCATGTGAAAATTCAAGAATCCACGGACGTGAAGATTTCTAGTGTTACAGTGAATGCACCAGAGGATAGCCCCAACACTGATGGAATTCACATCACCAACACCAAAAATATCAAAATCTTAAACTCTCTTATAGCCACAGGTATATATATGCTGAATAAAGTAATTAAATTATTACACTCGATCTGAAATCTAATCCTTTATCTTTAACTTAATCGTTGTTGTGTTTCGAGGCGTTTGTAGGAGATGATTGTCTGTCAATAGAAAGTGGAACCCAGAACTTACTGGCCACTGGTATAACCTGCGGACCCGGCCATGGTATCAGGTAAATGCAAATAATTGCCGGTAAATATCTATTTTAATTAAAAAATTTCAATTGAAGATGCCATATTAATTAATATTAACCTACTTTAAATTGTCAATAATATAATTCCTTTGTTTAACAATGAAACAGCATTGGAAACTTAGGGGAGACCGGAACCGAGGAACTTGTGTCGGGAATAACAGTGAATGGAGCTAAGCTTTATGGAACAACAAATGGTGTTAGAATTAAGACGTGGCAAGTAAGTAATTACCTTTAACTTTTCTGCATTAATAATCTCTTGATATTAACATATGTGAATATAATTTTATTCTGGTCATTTACATGTAATTTGATTTGTTTGGTTCATAGGGAGGGGTAGGAAGTGCAAGCAAGATCAAGTTTCAAAATATTATGATGGAAAATGTGACTAACCCCATAATAATAGACCAGAACTACTGTGACCAGAAGACTCCATGCGAACAAAAGGTAATTAATCAATTCATAAGAGATATTCTCAACCTCTTCATATATATTCACACACACACTACTATCTGATCTGGTTTGGCTTGTGGTTTGCACATGTGCAGAGCTCTGCGGTTAAGATCAAGAATGTGTTGTACGAGAACATAAAAGGAACGAGTGCTTCTGAAGTTGCAGTGAGCTTGAACTGCAGCCAAAGCTTTCCATGTGAGGGGGTTGTGCTGCAAAACATAGACCTCCAACAAGAAGGAGGACAGATTCCTAAAGCTTCATGTGAAAGTGCTCTCTTGTCCTACGTTGGATCCGTCTCCCCACGTTGCCCATAGAACGAGTGCAAAACTGGATCCCCGTATACAGTAGTAGTGTGTGCCTGTGTGATGGATTATTGATATTGGTTTGGTGTATTAATGTACATAGACGCTGTTCATAGGGAATATTACTTTCTACAACAGGTACGTATGGATGTACATACATATTCCTTTCAATTTTATTTATAAGTTATTTCTACCAACTTTATCAATATCAATATAACAAAAGTATAAAAAATAAAATTTAATAAAATTACAAATATAACCCTCAAAAAATAAATAAACTATATAATATTATTTTTTTATTTCTTTCTTTCTTACTTTTTAAGAGTAGTTTAAACATTTTATTTAAAATAAAACATTATTGTCAATCCAAAGACTTACTCCTTCCATTCTTATATATAAGATATTTCTTAAAAGCTTTTGTTGTCCCTAAATATAAGGGGTAACAATGAGATTTTTGAGTAATTAAATAATTTTATTTTTATACTTGAAAAATAAAATAGATTATTAATTGTATATTTTCTCTGCCATTATCACGATATTAATTATGATATTATTAGGAATACAACTAAAAAATTAATATATTTTTACGTGAGTTCAACTAAATAACAAACCTTTATTAATATATAAAATTCGATCAAAAATATCTTATATATAAGGATAAAGGGAGTATAAAGTGGATCATTTTACCCTTCTAAAAAGTGACTAATAAAGTAAATCAGAGGGAGTAGTGTTTAATAATAATTCTTAAAAATTATATTCAAATTTAATAGTAGTCAGTTGAGAGTTTCAAAGCCAATTATTTAATTCTTCGTATGTACATATTATATGTATTGGTCTGCAACATTTCATATATTAGCGTAGTCAACCCATCACGGTAACACACAGAGATAAGGACTGCCACAATACAACACACTGGACCATGAATCTATCTTGTTATTGTGTATATTTTGTATGGATGCATTAAAAGCAAATATTGTAAATGATTCAACATTTCATCAAATTCTCTTTAATTAACACCTTTCAATATATATCTTCCACATAGGGAACCTTCCATGACGTCGTTGTAGGCGATTTTAACTGATGAGATTTCTGGTCGAAGATCACATACCGGAAGTCTCTCTGAGGCGTTTATGTGAAGAGAGATTGTTCAGCGGTACTTTAGTTTTACTTGAATGGAGATGAAAGTAATTTTGGAAAGCATTTTTAATTTTTGGATATCTTTTTGTTAATACATTAGTTTTGTCATATCGGTCATTTTTTTTCCCAACTTAACTGCGTTATGGATACGACATGTTTTTACAATTTTAGGTTACAAACTCGAAAATGATATTCGGCACTCCCTATTTTTCAAGTTAATATAGCTTTTTTTCGGTTCAAAAAAATTATCTCACAATCCTTTAAAAGAAAAAAAAAAAAAGCTCAACCCAGTTGTTATTGTTAACCCAAAAAAATGTATATGGCTTAATAAGCACCTTTCGAAATCTGCAAAATTAATATTTTACACTTGGCCATACTTTTCTACATCGAGCTGCCAAAAAAAAGAACAAGAAGACAGAGATTGTGAGCCTTGAGTGTTTAATTCGTTTCTTGCAAACATTAATAACAACTTCCTTACCCAAAGGTTCACCAAATATACCGTTACAAAAAAGGTTGACTGATAAAAATGGGTAAAAAAACTCAATCGAAGTTTGAAAATAAGTTTAACTGACTTGTTTATTTCACCGACACAAATATTCCTCAAATGAAATATTATACATATATATGTATATATACACGCCCACATCTTTCCTTAGGTAAACTTTGTAAGAGAACATCTTTATAAAACTCAACTTGCATTGCATGTCTTCCAATATATGATTTTAAAGGAAGCTCGTGTAATGTGTTAGGGAAAAAAATTTTAAATTGTTAATTTTTTTTTTTCAAGTCGCATGTGACAGATTTTAAAAATAACAAAACAGATGTTTTTTAATTTCATTATCTATAAATAAAAATTAAAAAATAAATTATATTGTTCATGATTTATAAATAATAATTTATTATAATTCTATGTAAATAAGGTAGCGTATAAATTTTATCATTTTATCTATCTCTCTCCAACTAAAAGGTATAACTGGTCGAGCCGGCCGGAGCCGGCAATCTTCCTCTTTTCTTTTCTTCCTTTTGATTTGAATCATCACATTTATATTTTATTTATGGAGGATCGCAATCCTAACAAAAACAACTGGGAACTGATTTTTGTTCAAAAGGACGAGATTGCACGGCGGCCCATGTCTTAAAAGGAAAACAATTCGGAGATATTTTCGCACGCAGACGAGACTGCGCCAGCCTTTTATAGAAAACATGTCTGGCCATAAGAAATACGGATACCATGTTCACTTGATCTGTGTAAGATTTGTTTATCTCTATTCTTGAGGAGAAGAAGGATCAGTTGTGCGCCTCTTTTGTCAGGGTTGTGATTCTCCATACGTAAAATGGAAATGGTAACTGTCGGCAAGAGGGATCTTGCGTCTCTTGACTTGTCCCCGTTGATTATGGTAAGAAATTATGTATGCGGTTCCCAGTTTGATTTGTTGTTTGCTGTTGATCATTTTCCCCTTCTGTACAAACCCTAGATCTGTTTATTTGTTTTCCAGAATCGGATCCGATTGTTTGTGATTCCAAATCTGGTTGTCGTGGGTTAGCAGGGTGAAGAAATGCAAATCTCGAATTTTAGTTTGATGATTTTTATCTAGCTCCCGTTGCAGAATCCATCATGTCTAGTTGTTGTCAAATCAATAAATCATAGGATGTCATAGCTGGGTACCATCTGACTGTCAATGCGAAACTAGAGAAAGCTGAAGAACTTACTGGCTTGGCTTCATCATTTTGTTTTCTAGGGTAACGATTCAATCTGCATGTTTCTTCATAATCTTTAGTTCCACGACGGAGCAAAGGACATAGCGGATGTCATTGACTTTTGGATTGTGATTCATTTCAGGCTCATACAACAGCAAGCTGATTACTGTTAAGTTGCATTGTCTTGCTTTCTGTGGTTAAAGGATGCCCTTAAAATTCAGAGTTGAACTTCTTCCTGTTAACTTATCATCGAACTTGATTTAATATATGAAATTAATTGTTGCTTGGCATGACTTAAGGTTAGTTTAGCTAGTGAAATTTGCCAACTTAGGTCTACGATTCTTGGCATGTTACTATACTATTGCCAGTTCTGATCATCTCATGACACCATGCAGTGTTTGAAAAAGCAGAAATTAATGTGAAAAATCGCACCCACTTCACGCTCGGCAGTATTAACTATTAAGACCGATGCTTTACTGTATTAAGATATCAATATAAAAGGAGTTGGCCTTTATAGAGTGCAAAACAGAGTTCCGACTGCCTAGGGTTCTACTATGTTTGGATGGACATGGAAAAAATAAAGTAGAAAAAAATACATAAAAGCGAGATTTAAAAAAAAAAAAAAAGACCTGAAATACACCAAGCAAGACGAGGGAGGGAATTTCTGGAAAGTATTTTGCTTCAATGGCTGTGATCTGTTTTTTATTATTGGATGATAAAGACCTGAAATACACCAAGCAATTAAACAACACTAACTACTAAGTACTAATGCATTTTCTTTACCATAATTTACATGTTGATGGTTAATTTTTGCTTTTACACAAACTAACATCTCAATTGAATTTGTCAGATTAGGTTGCCCCATTGCTGATTAAGTCAAGGATGCTACAGACAAAAGGGAATGAGGGATCAATCAATTGAATCTCATGAAGTTTTTTTTATTGCTCATATATGTCCTTTTATTAGAAACAATCATATTTGAAATACAGTTAAGTATTAAATGTGGGCTAAACAGTCAAAAGACATGTAAGAGCAATAGCCTGTGGGTTCTCATCTATGTCATGTGGAAATGATAATCGGAGGAGTCTGAGCTCGAGAATGAAGATGTATGATGTTGATGTTTAATATTCTTCACTGTGCACTCCCCCCCCCCCACCTCCTTCTATTTTCTTTAGTTTCTACCAAATACACTCAGAAGTATGCTCATCATGAAAGATTGAGGCCTAAAAAATGATTCCTCTTGAAATAGTGTCCAGGACCGTCTGCAGAGAGAGGATGTTATGCCCTTTAAGATTCATCTTGAAATAGTATGCCCTTTGGGATGTCCACAGAGAGAGAGAGAGAGAGAGAGAGAGAGAGAGGATGTTATGCATCTATTGATAAACTATCTGCAGGTGGAAGAGAGGTGGCGAGTCTAGTCATATCAGAGTCCTGGAACAAATTCAAAAGTTTGAATGGTGAGAAATGGCTCATGTGGAACTTGAATCATGAAGCAGGCAAGGAGTTCACCAAACAAGTACCCTATGATATCCTGTTTGATTATGTTTGTTGGGATACGCGGTGGTGCTACAGGTGTAGGAAGCTCTTCTCTGATGAGTGATGACAATGGCGAGGACATCAGGTCAGGTGTGGCAACTCTACACAGGGTACAGGCTGATATTAACATTCTTAATTCCTCAATATCTCTATTTAATAACCCACAGAAAAATCAATATTTTTGGTTTCAACCTATGGATAATGAGTATCGCATAGATATTGATGGATCCTATAAGGATGATATTTTCAGGTATGGAAGTGTGATTAGAGATTGTCGAGCTAATTGGATTAGGGGCTATTACTGAAGTTATTGGCATTATATAGGGTTTTGACCTTTGTTGCAATTTAGGAGTTCAAAGAGTAATATTTTCATAAATTGTGTCGAGGCCATCAACCTAAACACGAGAGCTGATGTGAGCCAACACCCTTTCAGGGACCATTGAGCATGCCGAGAATTGCCTAAATACTTCTAATTCTATTTATTTGAATTTTATGCATAGAGAGGCCAATTCTTGTGCTCATAATCTTGCTAAGCATACTTTAAATGGTATGGGAAGTTTTTGTATTTTTGATCAACCTCCATTTTTTTTTATAGAGAGGTGATGGACCCAGAAGAATCAGATTATGTATGTAAATTAGCTGTTTTGTTGCCTTGCATTGCTTATCGTGTCATGTTTTATTTGAAAAGAGAGAGAGAGAGTAGTGTCCTGGAGTGATATTGAAACCTATTCCAAATTTGCAAACCTCTTTTCTTCTCTATATGATGTTTATCTTAATCTTGAGTTTATGTTCCTAAATCTAGTTTCTATCTTGAAGTTTTATTTTTGGGTATCCACCCTAATCACACATGCTACAATTATTCAAAGGGATCTATTTGCGTCAAGAAAATTTCTAACAAAATTTAATCAAGTAATGTTTATTTATGACAGTCACATATGTTTGGATTGTATTTTTGTCATGTGATTGTTAAAAGATAATTTCCTATTTATCATTGATTAAATAATTTGACTATAAACGTACAAGAAAGTTGTTCTTAAATATATAATTTCCTATTTATCATTAATTAAATAATTTGACTATAAACGTACTAGAAAGTTGTTCTTAAATAAGTATTGCTGTTTACTGTAACTCTGTAAGATGACAATGGGAAATAAGGAAGCAACAACCACAAAACTGGGCATAATTTAACCATGGGCATTAAGAGGGCCCATATTATTTGTTGCTATTGATTCGTATGCCGTATACTACCAAATGAGTAGTCCAAGTTGACTTTTTTGTGGGCCAACGTCCAAATCGAGTAAACTCGGCTTAACAAAAGAGGATCCTTATTAATTACTTCTTTCAATTTTTATTATAAAATATTTTTAATTTATTTCATGCAAATTAAAAAATTAATTTTTTATATAATAAAACATGTTATCTAATTTTATTTTTATTTTTAATTTTAAATAATGAAACAACTAGATTAAATGCTTTTATGTTAATTAAAAAAGGATAAACCTGAAAAAAAGTAATTTATTCATTACAAAATATCTTATATTTTAAATTAAAAATTATTTTTTAAAAGTGTTCTATTTATAGGGAGTACTTATTTTTCATAAAGGTAAGAGTTATAAACTTAACTTTGCATACTTAATATATTTATATTTAATTAAATCTCGACAAGTGCGTATTAATATGTTAATAAAATTAATAATAAGAATTTATTATAAAATAAATAATCTATATAAAATTCACATAATTTGATTTAATTAAAAATAAATGTAATGAATATATAAAATTAAGTATATAAATTTGATGAGTTCCTATTCCTAAAGTGAGTATTAGCAATTGCAACGGTAAGATTCGAACGCTCACTAAAGCATGTTTCTTTTTGTCCATGACGAACGCCTTGTTGCGCGTTGGTGCTTTCCCCCCCTTCTTTGAACGGTTAAATTAAAATGTTTCTTATTAGTGCTCCCATGTGGACAACATCATTATGGAGCATACATTCATTTCAGATTTTACCCCAGAAGTTATGCGTAGGGCCCAACGTGATTTTCTCAAGATATTACTCATCGAATTTCAATTATTTAAAATTCTATATGTAGTTTAATAAATTAAAACTCGCATATGCACAATAAATATCATGTATATTATCCATCCATATGTCTCACTGTTAACATTAAGTCATTCAATTTTTTCTTCCCCTTAAGTTCATGAAAAAGTGGAACTCTCTGGTTTCTAGTCTGTATTCTATTACCTGGAACATCACGGTGATTTGTATTTGTTGACATGCAATCTTTTTGAGGATGGAGAGGCTTGCTTAGTTACCAGGAAATAAACGCTCGCTTTTTAATACAAGAAGAAGAAAAAACAGTTTCTCCATTCCAAACATAACTATCAGAAGAGGCAACATGAAACAGAATGAAACTGGTGAAACTCCAGGAACAGTAAGTCGTCGGGTCTGTCAGACTCAAACATGAATGATTTGGGTTCTAAAACTAACACAGGGCTGCACTGTGGTTAAAAGCTGTATAAACTCTCTCTTACCCCACTATATATATAACACATTAAATATTCACCCTTACTGACAATTTTTTATCAAGCTTTATGCTTACTAACTTACAAGTCTCTGTTAGGATTCTGCTTCTTATATAGTCTTCACTTCTTTTCATCTCCTCCTGCTGGTACTGGCTTAGGTTCTTCCGCCGCTGGCGGCGGGGGCAGGCCTCCGTCGATGCAGCTTCTGCACCTCTTCTCAACCCAACCTTCAATATCGTTCTCTCCATCCCCTCCAAAGTGCCTTCCACCGCAGAGACGAGCCACTATTCCTGCAAGCACACCCACTATGGTGATCACTGCCAGAACCACTACAAGCGTCTCTATTGATCTGTGAGAATAACGATTCGCCTCTTCCCCCCTCGGCGGAGGCACCATTAATGGCTGCATTGAGCTCTCCAGCCTTGCTTCCATGGACGAACAATACGGACGATCTCTTATACGAGTTTAGAAGGGAGAAAGGAGATGAGAGTGAAGAATAAAAGCTGTGAACTTGAACAGAAAGGGCGTGAAAATGAACTAGCTGGCTATCATTATTCAATGCTATCAAGTGGATGTGGCAATATAAATTTCGTTCGTTTGCTTTTTGTTGTTGCTTAGGATCTCTTTGGTGTTTTATTTCACATGTATTTTTGTTTGTTTTTTTCCCCTAGCAGGTGAGGCTTTTGAGGTCCCAAAAATATAGATGAAGGCAAAAAGCTTCTGAGCACCCATTAACTCATTATTATTATTAATAACTACATAAAGTAGAAACGGTACTCTTAGCTTGTCAGTGGAGGGTCTTGGGCTGCACTGCGACCTCACAATTAAAAATAGTTTATTTCTCGTCTCAATTTGTCCTCTCTCACATGTCACATGTTCATGTCATGTCTCTGACCGCCTAAAGCATCAGGCCATTTGCGAACTTTTTTATTTTTTTTAATTCCACGCTGTCTTTAGATAAATCAGATATAATATTTTCCTAATACCCGTGATTTTGTTTTGTTTCGCTGCTTCGAAGCTTTCCGAGAATCTTTCACGGCTCTTGCGCTCTGCTTCATGCTATTATGATTGGTACGTGCCTGCCAGAAATTGGATACGGATCATGTGCGGTGGAAAACGGTACAATGGCTGTAAAAAAGAAAATTCCCACCGTAAATTTTTATCTAACAACTGATGAGAAATAAGAGTATGAAGCTTGGGTTTATAATTTTTTATTCAGTTTAAAATTAATTTTTTATTTTTTTATAAAATTAACTATTCAGATATACTTTAAATAATTTATAATTAATATTAAAAATTTTATAATTATTATAATTTTTTATTTTGATAAATACAATATTAAAAATAAAGATAATATTTCTAGCAATTTTTAAAAAATGATTTTTTTAGAAAAATTACAAGTTAAAAATTTTAAACATAAGCCAAAATTAAATTCAAACTGTCCAAAAAATATCTAGATAGTTAATTTAAAAAATTAATATTAAACTGAACCATTTAAATAACATTTAAATTGTTGGTTAACAGATTTATTAAAAATATTATATTCTTTGTAAATTTTTATTTTAAATAAAATGTGATTGTGTGTTTGCAAATGAAAAATCCCTTTACACACTTATTTTTTACTAGTCATTAAATACAAATTTGCAGTAAGAATTTTTTCACTTCCTGGCTACTACACCGTTTCCCACAGCATATGATCCGTATCGGCCAGAAATTTGAGAGCTAAGAGCTCTGCGTCTAGATTTGGCTGGCACGTTGTCAACTTGTAGGAACTCGGACAGGTACAGAACACTTGATGACCTCTCACTGAGGACACACTTCACAACGACTCTTCAAGAGCATGGACCAATATGTTTCTGCTGCAAAGGTATCTGTGAATGTAACAACATAGTACAGCTCATATAAAAAACATTCAAAACTGGCATTGTTAAGAAGTCCAAGTGTTGATTTATATGCATTTGGATGTTAATCTCACATGCTTTGTCCTATAAATCAGAAAAAATTAATAGTAAAATCCCAAAAACAACTGTTCTTTTTCAGGAAAGTGTCACTTGTCTAATAGATCTAGTACAACGTATGCGTTTGGCAATCCGTTGCATGTTTTGACTTTTGACCAAGAGCCTTTCTTACTTCAGTTGGAACACTTCGATAGTGTTTGGTTTGGAAAAAAGGAGAGAAAAAAATTTACCTTGTCAAGCAAGGAAAGAGGAGAAAAGGAGAAATTTTACCTTACCAAATAAGAAGAGAGGAGTCCCTTTCCTTCCTTTTAACTAAACACTACCTTCAAGTTTTAAATGGGATTCTTTCTTTTGTCTTTATTTTGCAGCACTGGTGGTCTGGCCCATATTTTCCTCAAATTTACTGGGCCCAGAACCTCGCTTTTGGATCTCATGCCCTTTTTAAATGGAATGATATCCCTTTACTGGACCATTCGTCCTACATCAGTCTCTACTTGCTGGGCTCATATTTCGCCCTAAAAAAAAAAAAAGCTTGATTTTGGCCCCAAAACTTAATTTTAAATTATGTTAAGCCTTTTCTCAATATTTAACTACACCATACTTGATATTTTTTATTCAGAACATAATATGCCTTTTCGATTCGAGAGCGCTTGATGAATTATTGAATTATAGTATATCATGCAAGTTTCTTTTAATATCTGCTTTCCATTTACAATGTAAATTTCTGTATACTAAATATTCTACTAAAAATGATATCACTCAATCATTTTTATTATTACATTAACGTCATAATATGAATATCATTACTTCAATTAGACATTCTCACGAACTAATAGCTTGCATTATTACTTTATAAACATTAAACATTTACAATGAGATTTGACTTCTGTGTAACATTAGGAGCAAACAGCCCATCAAAATTATAAGTCAAAAAACGCAGCCCATCAAAATTATAAGTCCAAAAACGAAGGGTGACAAAGATGTTGCTAGGGGTGTTCACGGGATGGGACGGGACCGAGACACCCCCGTCCCGTGTCCCGTCCAAAAAAAAATTGGGATTGAATTTTGGTCCCGTGTCCCGTCCCGTTTCGAAAGTCGTCCCGTCCCGTCCCGTTAAGAGTCGAGACGGGACCGGGACAAGATCAGGACGTCCCGCCGTCCCGATAAATGAAATAATATCGAAAAAAGATCTGAATAATAATATTCATTAAAATTTTAAATTATATAATTTATTAAGTTTAAAATCAAAATAACACAAATAAATAAATAACAATAATTTAAAATTAATTATTGAATTATATTAATCACAACTACATATTATAATAAAAAATATAAGTGATCTTTATGCTATAAGATTAGCAACAACAGGCAAGTCAAATACAACATCAAATAATTGTTTTTCTACTCTAGTGAACATGTACTAAGCTAATTACTCTTCTAAAAATAAGCAAGAAATATGTTATAAATAAAAGCTATTAAATAGATAGATATAAGAATAAATTATATTAATATAATTAATATATTATAAAAAAAGATATCGCCATGTTTACTCCATGCCATTAAAATTATCAATATAAAAACACTTTAGTTTTAAATAAAAATTGTAAGTATTAAAATTATAATTGATATAATTAACATAAGTATAAATTATATTAATATAATTAATATATTTAAAATAAAAAAATATATATAATATTCGAGACGGGACGGGACATCCGATGATAATCCCGTGTCCCATCCCATCCCGAACCTCTTTTCTGTCCCGTCCCATAAAGTCTCATTTTGATTATTTTCAGGCCGAGATAAGACCCGTCCCGATATGATCGAGACGATATCAGGCCAATCGGGACGAGTACAAATTGAACCTCTAGATGTTGCCTTTATACCGGTTTACTGTATCCTTGAAAACAAACGTGCCCGCGATCTTCCCAAAAACCCTAGGCTGTCTCGTCGAGGCTTACTTCGCCGCTTCTCTTATAAGAAAGGCCCCATTCATTTCAGTCCTTTCACTCTCCTTTGGCGGCGGTGAGTTTCCTCTCGCAATACAGGGTTGCTTTTGTTGCTGCTGACAATTATGGCTGAGCGTGGCGGAGATCGTGGTGGTTTTGGACGTGGCTTCGGCGGCCGTGGTCGCGGCGATCGTGGCCGTGGTGGACGACGCCGAGCTGGTGGTCGCCGTGAAGAGGAGGAGAAATGGGTTCCGGTGACAAAGCTTGGCCGTCTCGTCAAGGAGGGAAAGATCCGCAGTCTTGAACAAATCTATCTTCATTCTCTCCCGATCAAGGAGCACCAAATTGTTGATACCTTGGTTGGTCCCAGCCTCAAAGATGAAGTCATGAAGATTATGCCCGTACAGAAACAGACCAGGGCTGGGCAGAGAACTCGGTTCAAGGCATTTGTTGTCGTTGGTGACGGAAACGGACACGTGGGCCTCGGCGTTAAGTGTAGCAAGGAGGTTGCCACGGCCATTCGTGGTGCTATTATACTCGCCAAGCTCTCCGTAATTCCTGTGAGAAGAGGTTACTGGGGTAACAAGATCGGGAAGCCCCACACTGTCCCGTGCAAGGTTACTGGTAAGTGTGGTTCAGTCACTGTGCGGATGGTGCCCGCACCTCGTGGTGCTGGAATTGTTGCTGCTAGGGTGCCGAAGAAGGTATTGCAATTCGCAGGGATCGAGGATGTCTTCACTTCTTCAAGAGGGTCGACTAAGACTCTTGGAAATTTTGTCAAGGTTTGTTCCGAATAATATTTGATATATTCAATGACTTGTTTTCGATCCATTTTTTATTTAATTTTCGAATTGATATTGGTAAATCTGTCTCATGTGCTTATCTGACGTATTATTTCAATCGGCATGTCATAGCCATTTATGGCATGCTATTTGCATCCCATGAATCCGGCGTCATCTTAGTCTGCCCTGAGCTGCTGAAGAGACGATATGTATATTTGTGCGCGAAATTGTTATCTTTGCAATGATTTGTTAAACTTCATTGCCCCGTTCATGTTTGGCCATGTTGAATTGAGATGTGTTTGAGTCCCTTGATCTTTGGTTTCACTTTCAGTCTCAAGGCAGAGTAGTGGGTTAACTGAATGCTATATTAAATTGCCATGTTCTTATTTTCAGTTTGGTCCTATGAAGCACAGACGTATCCAGATCCGATATTATATTTGCAAGATACTTCTACATGCATATCCCATATTTTAATATTTGTAATATAATTTTTTTTCCAATAATTTTTTATTATATCACTTAAAAATTTGATAAAAACACTTAATATTTTGGTTCATTGCTATAAACATCCTTATATTCTTTAAAAATTTTTGTTTAAAAATTAAAATACGTATACCTATATTATAAAATGTTAAAATATGTATTGTAAATATCTCCATACTGGTATCCTAAAATTTTAGAAATTTGCCGTATGGCTGTATTGTATTGGATACTTGTACCTATATCTATGCAACCTAGGTTTGGTCTCTGCTTGAGAAAGTTAATGACGCAGTAGATGTCCAAGCAATGTTGCAAATTTTTTGGTGATTAGAACGCACTCTGAATGCTATCTGTACACATGTTTGGGGACGTTGAAATGATTTGGTCGAGGGGCATTGCAAAGTTGGTGTTTCAGATCTTTTGCTTCGGCTGTCAGTTTTATCTGTACCTATGCTTGTGACTTCTATAAATTGGGGTGCCAAAAAAATGTAGATAGAATTCAGGAATATTTCTTATATAACCTATGATATTGATACGGAATCAAAAAGATTTTGGAAGCTATTCTTTTACTAAGCGCTTCATCATAGGTTACAAGTTATTTGTTAGCTATGTCCGTAACGGTCTTTTTTTTTCTTTTTCTTTTTTTGCAGGCCACTTTTGACTGTTTGCTGAAAACCTACGGGTTCCTAACGCCTGAGTTCTGGAGGGAGACTCGCTTCACCAAATCTCCATTCCAAGAGTACACAGATCTGTTGGCTAAAACTGCTGGTAAGGCACTAATCCTGGAGGAAGAAAGAGTCGAAGCTTGAACCTGCCAGGATTCATTGGATTTTAAGAATCCGGTGATAGGAACTAGTAACATACATATTTCTGGTCATGTATGTTTCCTTTTGTGTTCAGGAACACCATGTTTATTTTTGGTTTTGCCGTTTTAAGTTTCAATTCAATGGACATTAACCCATTTTCGAATACGAAACTTTGTTACGTGAGTTGTGTTGGGGTAATGATTCGTCTTTCATGGGAACATTATATGCTTTGCCATGGCGCTTGGACTTGGTGGGGAGAACTCCTCTCAGCATTTTACTACTACAACTTTCAAAAATATGTTAAGATCTTTAATCGATATCGATGTAAATTACGATTTCTTAAATATTTATTAGAATTTTGTTTTAACTGAACATTCAATTAGTCTACTAGATTATGTTGTAATATTTCATTTCTTTCCTTTTGAAGCTCTAATTAAGTGTCTGAAGATTTTTATGTATGCAAATGCCATTTAAAAAGGGGGGTGGGGGTGGGGGATTACGAACTAAAACGAGCGCTCAACCAGTGACAGTAGTTGCGGTGGAACCATGGGCTACAAGAATGACAACTAGATTTGTGGTTTTAGTTGCAAATTGACTTTAGTTCCTTACACAATAGCTGGGCTTATTGGTAGGATTGCATTTATGCTGGGCAAGGGGAATTCATAAACTTCAAGCCATAAATTTTGTTCTATGTGGCTGTGATTATAATCATCCTTTTAGGGACTTGGTAGATGAAACTAGATCCTTCCTCTTCAAGGATGACAGTATCATCTTCAACCATAGAGATAGGGAACATGAAGGAGGTTGATCATTAGTTTTAGCTACATTTTCTCACAATATGGTCAATAGTTTTTGTCTGTTTGATCATTATCTATCTCCTAAAGAAAGGAGTGTAGGCTCTTGTCTGCTTTTTGTTTAGTGTTTTGTTGATCTTTGTGTACCTGCTACTAGAATTGTAATGGTATTCAGCTTCTATTGAAAACACGCGCACTCAACCTTTTAACCATTTTTTGCTGTTAAATTGGTAATCTTAACTATGGCAAAAAATCATAAGAAAAGAATTGCGGTAATTGATTAGAGTGATCCTATTGAATCCATGATGTTACAGTGTGCCAACATGGTGTCTATTTATATTATAACAACGACAACAATTAAAAAGATATAAGCATTTTTTGGTGACATTAAATAAACAATTTTCGGATAAAAAAAGTTCTTAATCAATTTATTATAACTGTATATGGTGTATTTCTTGGTATATTTTGCAAAAATATTGGTAAAGATTCTATTTGTCTTTTAAATTAATAATTGAAATATTAAGTTGCAACTACCTTAAGAATTTGTGCATCTTTAAAGGGAAAACAAAATTATAAACTCCCTTGTAAAATCATTAACGTGAAGGGGCAACACTGCCCTGGCCATATTTAAAAAAAAAAAAAAAAAGATGCATATGTTCGTTTCTCTGTGGCTCAATAGCAAATAATTAGGTTTTATTCATTTTTTAATCAAAAAACGAGAATATATAAAATATAAGATGAGAAGATAATTTTATCGGAAAAGATTTCAGTCAACCCCCTTACCCAATATAATAAAAAAGAACCAGAGGTTATATTAAACATCGATGTTAGAAAGCGCATTTGAAAAGCTAAAATAGAATTAAAGAGTTAACTCAAATGATTTTATTATCCCTAATGAAGGTAAGCACGTGAACAACTCGTGTAGAAAATATGAATAATTAAAGTATAAAAAATGAATCATTAATGTAAATAAAATTTACAACTCTCATTGACAATATAATATTACTGTAAATTTGTAACTATTCTTTTTGATCCTTATTATAAGGTAGAAAGAAATTTTTTTTATTTTAGTTAGAAGTCACATCATCAAATTTTTGTCATAGATTTTTTTTACCCTCCACTAAATGTTAAAGAGAGAAAATATATTATTGAAATGTGTATATTTAATAGAAATAAAGTTAAAAACTTATTAAATTTTAAGATAAAGGTAACAAGTTTTAAAGTTTTTTTTGATACTGATGAAATATGTTAGAAGTGATTTATAAATAGGATCAAAGGAATATCATTTTACTGATGTCAATTATTCATTTTTTATATATCATTTATTCATTTTTATTCATGCTTTTAGCTTCACAACAATAATGTCATTTGAATTAGTTTTTTAATTTCAATCTCCAAATATGAAGTGGAATTTCATAGTTTTGATTTTTTTTTAATTACGTTGAGTCTAGGGAAAATTTTCCATAATTTTATTCATTTAAACTAGACCATTAAAATGATTGCCTCGCTTAAATTATTACGTCAAAATCACGGATGAACTACATTCCCATTGGATGTGATCATGTGAGCGGCAATCCATGGTGTTTTGGATGACCAAATCCAAGGGTAAAAACTAAATAAATAAGGCGACTAATGTTCAAAGACTGCGGCGACTTCCGATTTCCTCCTCGCCGTCCGTTCCTTTGTTGTTCTCTCTCCCTATCTCTCTCTCGCCCTGCTTTCTATATTCGCGGAAATCTAAAAATCCTGATTTTCAATTCCTACTCGCCCAGGAAAATCCGGATTCTAAATTCAGCTTCCCTATATATTATTGCCGGAATTTATTTCTCAATTGTCGGCCAAGTCTTCGTCTCGGTCTTTCTTGCGTGGCAGCTGATTTTGATCCTCCAATGGGAACTCCCGAATTCCCGGATCTTGGAAAGCATTGCGCTGTTGATGATTGCAAGTTGATTGATTTCTTGCCCTTCACGTGCGATCGTTGCAATCAGGTTTTTTCTTCTTTTCTGTCACGCTTCCTTATTATTTTCCCCCCTAGTTTATGCTTAGATTTCCTTATTGTTTGTGTCGTTGTACTGTATACAACCTGCATTGTTGATTGGTTTTAATGTATTTTCCAGCTTCCGAGTTGGTTTCAATGTGTTTTTGATTCCTTGTTGGAATTATTGCTTAAGTTAGATTTTGTGGAAAGTTAAGATGTTTAACAGTGGTGAGATCGTTCCCTTCTCCACCAAAAGTAAAAAGCAAGGAGAACAGAAGAAAGTAGCAATTAAGCTGGAAATTTGTTTTAATTAATTGAGTTTCTAGGTTATGTGGTTGTCTTCGTATCATTTTTCAGTCTTATGGCCAAAGGAAATGCAGTAAAATTGGTTTGTAGAAACTTGAACATCAATTGGAGCTTATTGTGTGGAAAATATAGAAGAGAGAGAAAAAACTGACTTGATCTTTCCTACCTTTAAGTGAAGTGATTGTCTAACGAGATCTTCTTCTCACGGACTTTGGTACTGTGTTAGTCCTCAGTGGGAACTTTTCGACTTAATCATTGTTACTTGTGCAGTATCCGTGTGATTGTACCCCTCCGAAGTTGACACACTGCTCATTAGAGGCCTAACCTTTCTTTCTTTGTTTTTTTTTCCTTGCCTTGCATATCAATTGGCATTTGTCTTCTTAAAGCCAAGTGCTTGGCAATAAAATTCACTACTTTTAATGCTTAGATAATATCAGAGATTAGTGCTACTGCTGCTGCATTCAATGCAGCTTCCTGTTTGACTATTCAACCACTTTTTTAATTTTTAGCTTCACTACTGATTTTTTAGGGGGGGAAAAAGGATTCCTTGTTGGTTTTTGCTGTGTCCTTTATATCTAGTTTTTCTTTGATGCGGAAAATTTCCAGTGATAACTACTGCTGCCTATTCATGTGCGCTGGTAGTTGGTGAACAGTGAAGATTGAAGTTGAAGTTCTACTTTCACAAAAAGCTCAATGATGAATACTTAGCAGTTAGCATACTCACTCATCTCCATGTGTGCCAATTTAATTTGTGTTGTAGACTAAACAGGCACACACATTTCTTATTATCCCAAGGGTAAGGTTGTACTTTGAAGTTCTATTTTTTCTTAGTTTTTTCTCTACCAGTCAGTCTGTCACATAGTTGAAGTTCTATTTTTTCTTAGTTTTTTCTCTACCAGTCAGTCTGTCACATGGTTAAGTTATAAATGAGACTGATACCATCAGTACTTGTTATTTCCTCTCAATTGGTCTGCTACCTTGTCTTTTTCTTTTTGCTTAAAATCTTGTCTCAGGGTTGCTCGTTTGCTTGCTAGCAATTATCTTGTTGATTATGTTTGTGTATTTTGATAATGTTTGAATTACAATGTGAAGTTAGTAGAACACTGATTTGGAGTTGGAGGGAAGTCTTACATTATTTATTTAGTTGGTTGTACATCTATTGCCTTTGCTGGAAACGAACTGAAGCTTTTTAGTACACACATGAACGAACTGCATTTAGGCTTCTTTTAGGCTGAGCCCCCCTACAGGCTACAGCCAGGTGCTGTCAGGTTGTTGCGTTCCTGATGAAGCAATTTTTCTTCTCAACTTAGTATCTTGTTGTGTTAGAGTTGATTATGCAGGTTAGCTTTCCGGGGATGTGCTAGTGCATGCACAGCAGCACTGTGTTTTTTTGGCAATTATAGTGTGCATGTTTTATTGTTTTATATCTTAGTTCCGTGTATGGTTACTAATCTTCCTTTTCTTTGATGTTTAACATTTTTTGTTTCAGTTGACTATATGTCTACATCTGCCAAAATCTCTTGTAGGTATATTGTTTGGAGCACAGAGGTTATATTAAACATCAATGTCAGAAAGCGGACGGACTGGATGTCACTGTTGTCATATGTCCACTTTGTGCAAAAGGAGTCCGCCTAATTCCTGATCAAGATCCAAACATAACTTGGGAGAATCATGTCAATACTGACTGTGACCCATCAAATTATGAAAGAACCATGAAGAAGAAAAAATGCCCCGCCCCTGGATGCAGAGAGGTCTTGGTATTCTCAAACACAATCAAATGCAGGGATTGCTTGGCAGATCATTGTCTGAGGCATCGTTTTGGCCCTGATCACAAGTGTCCCGGACCCAAAAGTTTGGAAACGAGCTTTTCATTTAAGAATCTCTTGAGCAGAAGTACAAAAGAGGTGTCAAAGCCAAATCCATCTCCACTTACATCTTCGTCAAAATGGGCATCAGGCTTTCGCAACGTGGCTTCAAATATTCGAGCTTCTGCTGAAGCCAGTATGTCAAAATTGGGCAATGAAATTAACCAAGCTTGGCAAACAGCAAAGGATGGGATGGGACAGAACAGTGGCATGGGTAATGGAAATGGGCAAGTGGAGATGGAGCAATGTCCCCAGTGTAATGCAAGGTTTTCCTCTGTCACTTATTTGGTGGATCATGTGCAGAAAGTTCATGAAAGGAGCAGCAGCCGATCCAGGGGCGCGCCTAAAGTGACCATAGATGTCTGTCCCAAGTGCAGCAGAGGATTTCGAGATCCAGTGGCTCTTGTAGAGCACGTTGAGAGGGATCACGGTGGTAGTTCAAGAGCCTAGGTATGGTTTAACACGATGAAGTCTTAATTATACTTCTACGGTTATAGTTTTCTAGAGTATATATCAGTTTGCGCCCCCTTTTAAGGCGACAAGGTTGTCAACACGAATTTGAAGAAGTTTTAACATCATTGTTTGGTGGAGTCATTGCGTGATTTCTTTTGGCTAACATGCTTCTGTATTTATTTGCTGGATTCTTCCTTCATGCTCAAAAGTTAAACTGACTGCTTGAATTGTTACTTCTGCCGCTTATACCCAAAAAAAAAAAATTGTTAGGTATTTAAATGTTTCCGGCAAAGATCGCTGCTTTTCTACTTTTTTTGGGAGCTTAGTTCATTTGACTTGAAACTACAATCATATATAAATGAGAGAGGTAAGATTCAAATAAGGAATTGTATGTACATTAATTGAATAAATATCTTATTTTTGTTTTTCTTATAATCATAAACAGTTTATTTCATTGGACGACAATTATTGTAGGGCGTTAAAAAATTCTGCTTTTCATTACTCCTAATGAATTAAATATTTCAAATTAGAGACAGCCCCTGTGCTGTTGAGAGAGTCGCACTTCATTTGTAATGACTCTTCACTTTATTTACCCTTTCATGTTAAGTAAAATTTAGAGAGTGGCAATAAAGTCTTTGAATAATGAATATAAAATTTATGATTGTTAGCTCAAAAAATTTATGATGGTTAGGTTCTTGAAAAGGTTTTTTTTTAAAAAAAAAAATTAGTTATTAATTACTTTTCTTATTCTATTTATAAATTACTTTCAACATGTTTTATCATTATCAAGAAAAATTTTAAAACTCGTTAATTCTGTCTTAAAATTAAATAAATTTTTAACTTTGTCCCTATTAAATATACATACTTTACTAATATATTTTCTCTCTCCAATGTTTAATGGAGGGTAAAATAAGAAATTTTGTGACAAAAATTTAATGATGTGATTTATAAATAAGATTAAAAAATTTTTTCTCTTCCTGCCCTATAAACAAGATCAGAGGAAGTATTGATTCAAACAATTGTAAAAGGGAATATTAATTATAAACCAAGAATCATATTTAAAATTTATGTTTTATTTATAATAAAAAAGTGTAACTTTGGGTCCCTCAAGAACCTAAACATTAAAAAATAAAAGTGTAAGAATTTAAAATATAAAAAAGTGTAAAAATTAGTAGGAAAAAATGAACAAAATACAGAAACTTAAAGTTATGTTTTTCTTTTACAAAATTATAATTAAAATTATTGAATTCACAACTAATTTAAATTAATATTTGTCAATTATTTTTTTAAATTTTTTTATCAAGTGCATAACCCTAAAATATAAGTTTGTGAAGTGAAAATAGAAAATGTTTTGAGAATAAGAAGATAAGCGCTTCTTTATTTTATTTTTTTTGTTTTTAACAACTATTTTCTATTTTTAAAAGTAAAGAAATAAAAACAATTGTTTGGATGCGTATTTTGTATTTAAACATTTTTAAAACTATTCTTATTTGAAAACATATTACAATTGTTTTTATTTTTTTATTTTCAAAACATATTATATTTTGTTATTAAAAATTATTGTCAATTATGACCAATTATTATCCTAAACTACTACCGTTAAGGCGGTAATTATTGGTGACTATAATTATTGGCTGATTTTTGAACTCTTAAACAGATTTTTATTTTATTTTGTTATAAAAAATATTAAAAATAGATTTATAAAATAATCTTTAAAAATAAAAGATGAGAATACAACCAAACTAAAACCTTATTTATAACAAAACTAAACTAGGGGTGCTTGTAAAAATTAAACCCTTCACGAGGCGTTCTTTTTTTTTTTTTTGAATAAAAAGCAGATCAAATAATAGTAACTAAAAACAGAACAGATTAAAAACAAACAAAATAGAAAAAAACAAAGAGAAGGGTTGATGATAAAAGGCATCAAAAGAATGAGAACTATTCAAGCCTAACCTAATAGTTTTCCTAATATACATAGAAGGATCTTTACAAGAAAATGAAAAGAACACATTTCAATCTTTCATAAGAAGACTTCTGAAACCAGAGGCAATTTCCTGCCCACATTGTACCCAAAAAGCATCTCTGGTCAACAGATTAGAGAGCTTTTCACAATTGATGAGGACCTGCACGTGCTCTTCTTTTTTCCCCACAACAAGGCGTAGCTCATTTTCGTGTGGTTGGGGTTATTTTCGACCTTTTGTATTAGGCCCAGCTTTATTTGGGCTAAGATTATGAACCATCATTGACATTGTTTTTGAGCCCTATTCCGCTCTGACCAATTCCATCGTGGCGCTCATTATCATAAACAAAGCAAGTCCCCTCTCTAATAAAAAACAAAAGTTGTATCAAAAAAAAAAAAACAAAAAACAAAACAAAAGTCCGCTCTTCTCCCAACTCACGTTCTATTTCGTTCTTTTCGCGTTATCGACGATCGGTCTAGAGATCTGTCTTCCCCGTAACAGACTTGAGGTAATCGCTTTACACTTTTCTCCAACGCATTCATGGTATTTTTCTGAACGTTCCTTATTATTGATCGCATCGCCTGTCTCATTGGCTTCCGGCTTCATTTTAATCCGAGGCCATTGATTTGATTGGTTGCTTTTTTCCATGAACTTCTGTCTCGTCTCACGGAAAGGGTCAGAGGAAGTGAAAGTCTATATTCTGGATATTTCGAATCTTACTCCTGCTCTATGCTGACAGCGGGGATTTGCCTTATGAATGATTGGTTATATTGAATATTTGAATTGCTCTCGAAGACGTTCCTCGTAAATAGAACGTGTGTATGTAATTATGTATCCTCGGCTCGTTTAATATCTCGTTCTCCCATGATGCAGCATGGAACATACCATTTGTTTTCTCGGCACGCCAATGGAAGAATAAAAAAAAAAAAATCTGATTGTGCCGCGATATGTGTTTTACTACTGGTTATAGGCATGAGATATACGTATTAGACATAGAATATTTCCTTCTATTTGTCTCTGAGTGGGTTGTTGGTTGGAAATTGTGCTTTTTGGCCGCCCCAATGTGATGTTCACTACTGTCTAAAGAGGTCTTCGCTGATCTGTTCGTGATGATTGAATCTAATTGCCTCTGATTTGCCAGTTGGTTGATTTTTTTTTTTTGTGGAGTTTAATGTCTGTGTCTTATTGATTGTAGATTTCTCGAAATCTAAGTTAGAGAGGTCCTTTATTTGGTTCTTGTCTTCTAATTTTTTATTTGACGGTGTTATTTTTCCTTTTTCTGGTGCAGGGTGCAATTTGAGCATGGCAACCAAGTATATCATTTCTGCTGTAATAGCATCATTTGGAGTTGCGTGGATTTGTGACACTTCTGTTTCTGACTCAAAGATGTTTGGAGGTTAGTTTTGCTTTGCTTTCGGAGCTAAATTTGCTCTGATGCTGTTTAAGAAGTGTAAAGTAACTGCTAGTCTCTTTGTCTTCAGGCACTACCCCCAAAACAGTTTCAACTAAGGAGTGGTTTGAAGAGACTGACAAAAAAATCCAGGCATGGCCTCGCACTGCTGGTCCTCCGGTGGTTATGAATCCCATAAGTCGCCAGAATTTCATCGTCAAGTCCCGCTCTGATTCTTGAAGAATTTTGTGGTTGGTTAAATCTCAGTCATAAACTACGAGATTCTTGCAGCGCAGTTTATTTTTTTGGCAATTAAATTTATTTAAAAATAAATAAATGTTGATGAATAGATCAATCATGAATAGATTGATACATTTCCCCTCGGATCAAGATTTTATGAGCTGTTTGAAGAGTGAATATAAGAGTGTTTATTTTAATTTGCTTTATGTCATTTTAAACTTTGGCGTATGATTCTCTATACTTGTACTCTGCAATATCAAGCTAGAAGGGCACGCTAAAAAGCGTGGGTCCCGTTTTTGGATGAGGTGAAGCTGGATGCATGAAAACACGTTTGAATGGCACGGGGCATATTTCATCGCCTGGCGAGCTCAGTAGAAATGGTCCAAATTTAATAGCTTGCTGCTTGAACCCGTTCTGCATAAATTTGTTTCTTCTCTTTACATAGCCATTAGAATTTAACTAAGTAGCTCTTTTGTTTCGTGCGAGGGAGAGGGGGAGGGAGAGTTGTGCCAAACTACTCACTGAACATTAGCCATTTCTAAAAAATGGTTAACTTAGTTACATCGTCTGGCACAGCTACCTTGCAGGGTGATAGAATTGGGCTGTGTTTAATTTACTTCAGATTGCTTGCTGTGCCTTGGGGTTTCTATCCCCTCATTTGTGTAGCTCGTAGTTTGTAATAGGGGCTAATCCCCTCTCTTTTTTATATTAAAGATAAAAAATAATGGTTAAGCGTTGATTTGTACTTGTAAGTTGTAACCGATGTACATTTTTTATTTTGAGTATATTTTTACTTTTTAGATCAAAAGATAGTTTAATAATATTTTGGAAAAAAGTATAGTTTAATAATATTTTGGAAAAAAAGTAATACCCCAATCCTCATAGTTTTCCCTAGTTTTAAATTAGGTTCCTATAGCAATTAAAGGACAAAAATAACTCTTTTTGTATCAATTGTTACTCCACAAACATGCCTTGGATTGAATGTCTTTAGCCAATGGGTTGAAGAGTCACATTCTTTACTTACAAACATTAGCCAATCACATCTACTTGTACATTTAACTCAACATCTCTTTCTATCATTTTTTTTTATACAGTTAGATCTATAACCATTCAGCAAAGAGTGCTCCTTAAAGCATTCCCAAATTGTTTGATTACAATAAATTTCATCCCCAAAATAAATTTAAAATCCTTACACATTTTTACAAGATTATACTTGTAGTTCCTTGCTATGGGCTTATTTTCCTCATCATCATATGCATAGTTTTCATACAACTCATCATCTTCTAAATTTGATATCAAATCACCAATGTTCTCATTGGATGCCCCAGATGAAGGAATAATCTATAAATCCATGGGGTGAAGTTCTAACATATTAGAATATCTTTCATTGTCTTGTCCCACATCCTCCACAACATGAACATCAATTATCTAAAACTCTATTTATAGACCAATTGATGTCTTTGGAAAATAATTTTGAATGGTTTGAAAATTAAGATCCCAATTTGTGAAAGAATACAACTTGAATTTAAAAGTGTTTTGAAAATGATTAATCACGATAGGATAACTCATTAGGGTTAATTCTATGATTACCCATGAGTTTATAAATAAATGTGGATTAGTAAGGAAAACCTTACACAATCCTCCTCCCTCATAGTCACAGGCTCATGGAACTAGAACAATTTCTGATCTCCAAACTAAAGCTCCCCTCGTATTCACTCATCTCTCTGCCTTACCTTAAGAAGTTATCGCCGTTGCATTTGGTTTTCTTGATCATTGTTGTCACTGCTTATTGTTCACTCACCCATCCTTTGCTATGGGTTTGATTTCATTTGGTATATATATATTTTATTTATTATTTTACTCCAACCAATGTTCAAGGCCCTGGTTTCCTAAATGACATTAAATTTAAATTATTGGGTTAAAGAGGTAAAAAATTGAAAATAGTACTTTGAAATAGTAGGTGGCTTGTATATAGATGTATTGAATAGTTGCTATATTGGGTGTCTTGTATTCATGAATCTAGAATTTTTTTTTAGTGGTAACTGAAAAGAAAAGATAACCTAGAAAAATCAAAAATAAGTCCAACGACATAAACAAAAAATATATATAAAAAAAACCTTATCCTTTTTCACCATCTTCCATTTCCATGGTTTAAGCTTGGATGATAATTAAAAAAGTAAAAATTAACCTGTAAAGAATGACAGAGTCTAGCTAAGTAGTTAGTATAAACATTACAATCATTGTGTCTATGGTTGAGGCCATGAATGATAAGGTAGTTATACAATTTGAGAGTAATCTAACCCTCCCAACAAAAGAAAAAGAACTCACTCGTTCTATAATATTCCAAATGGGTAGTTATGGTCACAACCACGAATGACAAGGTTGATTACTTCTAAGGTGTCTCAAGAGATTGCCACTTTATAGAGGTCTCTTTCCCAGCATAAGGTGAGTCCTTATATGATCCCGATCAACTCGGCAACTATAGGGGGAGCATTAATCAATTTGGAACTGAAACCACATATTCAATTATCTTAGCCATCACATATGACACCTCCACATCCGCTATTTCCATCGTTCTTGACCGAACCATCCACATAAAGTCGAAAGAAGTCATCTTTACTGTCATTCTTCTGCGCTAAAGCATCAGTTCTATAACTAAACAAAGGCGAGTTATTCACAAGATCCCTATCTATACATGCCTTATTTAAGCTAGAAAGACTATCCTAGTAGATCCTAATTTCCTTCGAGCCGATGACTACATTATCGTGATGAACCCAAATGTCCCAACATAAATATCTAAACGGTATTGACTAAGGGATTTTCTTTGTCAGCACTTTACCCATTTCATTTTACAAATTCCATTTGACCCACTTTACTCCTTGGAGAGAGCATAAAGTCTTTAATTTATTATCGCAAACCACAGATTTCCATCAATTGAAAACATTATCACAATCTTCGAGAAGGTGTATGGCATCTTCCTTAAAATTGCACCCTACTAGGCAAACATCTTGATTTTATAGTCCTCTTCTTTTCCCTTAAGTCCGTGGTGTGCAACCTTCCATGTGTGAAAGAGACATTTAAAAATGGTATCCAATAGTCTTTATCCTCTCATCTCTCCTCACAGGTGAGTGTTCACGAGTCACACGGTCCACAAAAAGAGTATCAAGCTAGTTTAGTAATTTTCCCTATTCCACTCTCCATTTTGCTGTGCATAATCAAACACTTTCTCTACTTTATTGATAAAGCCTTCATAGCTCGAAATGAGCTCAATTAGTGGAATGTTTAGCTCAAACCAATTATTCAACTAGAAAGAAGTACTTGTACCATTACTTATTTTCTTCCTCACCTTAGCTTTAAAATCATCCAAAACAACATTTATACGTCTCAAGGTTAAAGAGGATGACTTCTTCTTTTCAATGTTTAGGATTGGTCCAGAGTTGCACTTGTATTTTCTAGTTAATACCTTTACCCAAAGGCTCTCTTTATTGGCTAAGAGATTCCAAGACAACTTCATCACAAAAGCTTCATTTTGTTTTCCTCAAATTCTTGATGCTAAGGCTACCTTCGAGCTTATCTGAAGAGACATTATCCCATAATAATAAGTGAACACACTAATTGCTTTTAGAATAAACCTAGGAGAAATTTTAGCTTTGTTTCTCAATTTCACTAAGCAGTCATTTTAGAAAGCAACATAGTTTGCATATGATATGATGGTGAGGTAGATCGAACAGCCTTAATGAGCTTTTTTAAAGAATTTGGAATTTTTGAACATGGACTTGGATGTTTTAAACGTGGACATGGATGTTCTGAACTCAGATCCATGTTGAAGGTAGTGAAGCTTCAGTTTTTAAGGCATGGAGAATGGAAGCCTGAGAGTGTGTACGGAAATATGAAAAAAAAGTAGAATATTTTTAATAAATAATTAAAAAACATTCTACTTTTTTTAGTCTTCATAATTTTAACTTAGTTATAACAATATTTCTAAATTTTAATTCACTATAACTTAATCCTTATAGTTTTAATTTAGTTATAACTTGATCCTTGAATATCAACTCAGTATAACTTGTTCCTTATAGTTTAATTTTTAAAAATATTAGTTCCTATATTTTAGGAAAAAAATAAAGATTGACATTCTTTTAAAATTTAGGGATTAACGTATATGATCTTACACCAATAAAGAGTGTGCGTGGAAGTAAGAAAGGGAGTAAAATGTTTTTTTTAATAAATAGTATTTCAAAAAAAATTAATCATTTAGCTCTTATAATTTTAACTCACTTATAACTTAGTTTTTAAATTTTAACTTGTTGTAACTCAGTTTTTTATCATCTTTTGGGTTGTAACTTGATCATTGACTGGGCACAACTTAATCCTGTAACACACCAAAAGTTTTTTTTTTTAAATAACTTAACTCAACCATAGTTGGGTTACAGCTACCCAACATATTTTTATATCAATAATTTTAATATAAAATATTTTATAATTGGCTTCAACTCACACAATATAATATTGTAGATAAATTTTTACCTTTCACATGCCACTAGGCTAAATCACATTTGTCCATCCTTATACTCTCAACAAGTAAAATAAACAATTTAGTCAATTTTCAACACAAGCCAGTTATTTGACTTCATAATCATGCCATTTTAACCAATCCAAAGTAAATCAAATATTAAAATTACAGTCATCCAAAGTATACCAAAATAAAAATAGTTTGAAAGGCATGATTACATTTATATATTCATATAATTGTCAATAAACAAAAAGCCCTAATATTGGCAATATAACACATTATAAATTATAAATTAAATACCCAAAAGAGACAGTGGATCTATACCATTAAGCCTCTAGGACTCCTCCACGTGTCACTCGTGGCTCTTCTTCTGAAAATTGTTAACCACATAATGAGACTCAAAAGTCCCAGTAACCAAAGCCAATTTATGATAGTGTATACAAACAGTTAATTGTATGCTTACTAAGTGAGAATTAAAAATAATATAATTCCAATAAAATATAAGAAATATTATAATATACACAAATAACCATCCTTATATCCCTCCATTAACCTCGAGCTATAACCCTCACTCGGTGCTAAATTACCCGGTCAAAGGTAGATTAGCTCGAGCCCTTACAAACCACCTATTGAGCTCCAATAGGGCGTACCACGTGGCACATAAATACAACAATAATAGCAAGTCTCCCAACACCTCCCACAATGATTAAACAAATTCATAATAATATTGCACAATTATACAATATTACAAAATTCATAATTTTCTCAATAATTACCTAATTAACATGAAGTAACACTAATCACAAATTAAAAGCATGGTTACCTTGTGGCTTTTTCAATAAATTATTTCTTACAATTTTTCTCCCACCATAATTTTTACCAATAATACAATCTACAAATAACATATTATTTATTAAATATTAGTTTCAATTATTGAAACTAATAAAATAATTCTAATAATAGAATTAAAAAAATATAACATAATTCTTATAGCCATAATAATTCATTTCTCATCCTAAATAATCATCTAAACCTTAATAAATTAACATATATTTTCAGATCTAGTTTAGAATTTGATCCATAAGCCACAAATTCGAAGATTATCAAAAAATTTATACTCTAAAACATTTATTATACTACTAACAACCTCATAAACTATATTTATTCAACATAAATTCATCCCTCTTCCAGATCCTAAATTTTCTATCACCACAAAATCAGAAACCAAAGAGGAAGGATGACTAAAAAAATTTTTTAGAACACTTACTTAGTCTTAAAAAGCTTAAAATCACACCCTAAATATCCTATTAAAAATTCTTACCTTAAAACCTAGCACCGATGAACTTGGCTCAAAAACGCTCTCTCTGCCTCAGCTCATGCACGAAGGAGAGAATGAAGAAATGAAGAAAACAGGTGAGTTTTTATAAAAAAAATTCAGTGGGTCTTACATTTTTTTTATCATTTCTTCTTTTCTCTTTCTTCTTCTCCTTTTTTTGTTTAATATTTTGTATGCATGATTGTTGTGCGGCGGCCGAAAGCAAATTTTGTTCTTCTTCTTCTTCCCCTTTCTTTTAATACCTTTTCCTTTTTTTTATTATAATAATAATTTAATAATATTTTTTTATTTTTTTTAAATTAATTTTTTTAATTTTTTAATTTTAATTTAGAATTATATCCTAAGTTAGATTTAATAATCATCTCCTACTAATTTGCTTACCTCTAAATGTTATTTTTTTAAATTTCTATTAACCCAAATTAACTATTAAAATTTAAATTGGAATGTTACAAATCCTCATAATTTTAACTATTTAAAATATTAGTTCTTATATTTTAGAAAATAAAATTATAAAGTTTAAAATTATTTTCAAATGTAGTGATTAATATGTTAAATTATTAAAAATTTCAATCTATATAAATATTAAAATTTCAAATATAATTTTACTTTAAAAAATACGGGAACAAATATTTTAAATTATTTATATAATAGAGACTGCATTGCGCTCAGTTAAAAACTTAAAAATAAATTTAAATTATAAACTCATTACAATTTCTTTCTCGTACCCATATGTCCCCGTAAGACTTGTGGACATTAAAATTTCCTCCATCTAGAAACAGGTAGCATTTGAATTACAGATTTATTAGTTCGGTTTATCACTTTATCAAATGTATTTACAACATAACTCAAGTTTATTCGGATAAGTGATGGAGGTAAAATAATAACATTTAGGAGTAAGGTTGTCAAACTCACGTATTTAAATAAATTTATAATATAATGTAAACTTGAATAGTAAATATGTAAGAATTTGCCTCTACTAATAAATAGTTATTAAATGTATATGATTAAATAATTAAAATATCAAGTATGACCATAATTTGATCTGACTATGTTTTAAGCATATATTATTGAAATTAAATCTACATACATTGACAGGTTATCATACTTAGCATAGAAATTTTAAAATTGGATAACTTATTTTTTATATTTCTCGTTCTCATTTTTATCAATATTGGTTTTTTTAGTTTTAATTTTATTTTTATTTTATTTGAACCAAATTGGAGAGGAAAGGGGGAGCGATTTTTATTCGTTTATGATATCACAAATATGTGTGCATCACCTGTATTTATATTTACAGGAGTCCAATATTGAAGACTGATCCTAAGAATTACAAGCACATGAAGAAGATAATTACACAATATAATTATACAATTTGAAAATAAATACTAGAAACTTTTCAATCAGGGGGTTATGGGGTATAATGTCATTCAATATGGATATAATATGAAAGGTTGATGTTATGCACATTCACACTAATTATAATATTCGTACCATATTTCATTAAAATTTTACTAGAAGAAACTTAATGGGATGAAAAAAAAATATAGTCAAGAAAAATAGTATACAGTAAACGTTGAAGTCAACTCATTAAAAACCTTGCCAAAAAAAAATCTACTAAGACAAAATCTTGATTAAAAAAAAAAAAGAATACTGCATAACCCTTATTTTTTCTTATGGGAATATCAATTTAACTTCCGTTAATAATAACATCATTTTTTGTCGTTGTATCTCAATAGAAAATATTAATTTTTTAAGTATAATTGTTGTAAATAATTTTCAAGTAAATCTTATTTTCAAACAAACCATACATGATACATTCTCATCATATTCTTTTAACATATCTTTTAAATATATTAAATTATCAGTGTTTTCTTTGTTCATCTTATGTCAATTTGTTGTAGACAAAAATGATCTCTCGTAACAGTCTCATAGAACTATACCAAAACCTCCATTTCAATTAAAAAAAAAATCTCCATTTCAATATCCATTCGTATATATGGAGAACTTAATTTTGCTTAAAAAATTATAGTAAATGCAACCTAAAAATATGTAAATATTATTACAGAATAAATATATGATACTTATAAACCGTTAAATTCAATATATTTTGTAAAAAAATTATCTTAAAAATATAAAGATTTTAAAATTAATGAAATATTCAATAATTTGATTTGCAATAAGTTGAGTAAGTTTGAAATCATTGGCATTTTGAAATCATCGAGATATTTTTCCGTTGTAGCATTGATTTAATAATAATAATAGTACTTCAGTTCACATTTAATGTTTCCCTCTTCTTGTTTTTCCTTCGAGAACATTGTGGCGTGAAGAGCAAGTTTGATTGATTGTTTATGCAGTTTCATTTGTTTTTATTTTTTGAGCAAAATGCAGTTTCATTTATCAAATCATCATTTTTCCGTTCGGTCTTCACGGGAACTACACATACAATTAGTTTACCAAGTTATTAAAATAATTCAATTTATTAAATGAAGTTATTTTTTAAATTAAATCACAGTTGCGTGGAGAATACGCCCGTACATATCGTTTATAAATATCAGTTTTGCAGGAAGCTACTTTCAGTCACCTCCTGCTCTACGCTAATTCCATTCCCTCCGCTCTTCCATTGCCTCCGTACTCTAAAGCCTCTCTTTATTCTTTCCCATGCGAAGGCACTATCGCAAGGATTGCTAGGGTTTGCATCTATCAAAGCATTTGGCTTCTCAAAATTTGGCATCAGCTTTGAACAAGAGCCGAGGTTTGTTGTTCTTTATTCTTCTTTTTCCATCTTTTTCTTTCTACCCGAAGTCTGGAAATGGTCCGTGTCTTATTTGCCGTTAACTGCTCCTCTCGAATCTGTACGTACTTTACTCATCTTCTTGTTTTGAGTGAACCTTGTTTGCTTTTTCCTGAGAGCATGGAAGTCGATGGCTCGAATTTATTGCTTTATTAAATTTTAAGTGATGTCCTTGTTATTTACCGGGTAACTTTGTTAAAATCTTTCTGTTGTTAATGAGTGAAGAGTGTAACGCGGCTGTCATCGATGAACTTGGTGTTGTTTCGTTGATCTTTTGTCTGCGTATTGATTGCTCGTTGATGCTACTAATGAAGATGGAACTGGCCCCATTTATACATCAACGTGGAAACTCCATGTTTCCCAACGTTTCGAAATTGTTGTCTGATAGCATAGCAAGTGTGGTCGAGAGCGCGAGTCAAGTGCACGCACGTGACTGCAGTGCATTGATTCATAATATCTGGAAAACATTGATCCCGAATTCTTTCTAGCATGGCCTCTTTTCTTGTGCAGACATGATTCGGTCTGAAGAAATAATTACGGTAAGATCTTCAATGGTGACGTTACTTTTAGTAAGCATAAGGTGTTTTTTATTAAGTTTATATTATGGTTAATTGCTCACTTTTCGTTCCATTACCTCTATATTTTTATTCTATTTCTATCAAACATTTATTAAAAAACTTATTCTTATTTCTTTTCCTTTTTATCAAACTTATTTTAAGTTACAAAATTCTTTTCTATCCTGCTCTCTATTCTCATTCTATTCAAAACAAAATCTTTTCATTCAACCAAATATTGCCTTGCGTGTGGTTTTTGGCCCTTTGAGGCCTCCCTCGTTTAATTCACGATTGCTGCAGTGTTTTCGATATTTTTGTAACTATTTTTCATGATCTTTTTAACTTAACCCAAATCTACCCTCCTTTTTGTACTTCCCCACATACCATGAACCGTACATTTATCTCATTTTTAAAGCTTGTAGCATTTGAACTACAAATTTAATGGTTTTACATCCTCTGAGCACACCAACTGTTACTTTGAAGTCAGCACTGATGCTTTTACATCCACTGGGAGGGGTGAAAGTAGGCCATTGACAGTTGATTATGATGTTCAGCGCTGATCAAGAGACATGTTTTTTGACGTGAGATTTTGTCTTAAGTTGGAACCTATTGTCTGCTAAGGCCTTGATGATCCTGTACAGGTGGAGGTTCAGGTTGCTTGTTGAATTTGGGGGAAATGAGCATTCAAGTGGGCGATGAACTGATTAATCCTAAAGGAGCTATCTTGACATAGTAGGGAGTATTCCCTTCTATTTCTCACAGATTACGATGTAGCCCTTGGTCGACTCTCGAATTGCCAATGGGATACAGAGTTCTGTGTGCTTCTTTATTGTCGTTTCCCCAAATTTCTCAGGAAACCCTATCCTCATTTGTTTTCGGGGTGCATCATAGCTTGTATGGACGTTATGGTTATCAACGGGGCATGCTCTCGCTCAGTGCACATGATCCTCTGGTTTGCTTGAGTTTTCATGTCTTGTTGTCTCTGGCTGTGCTTTAAGTCATGTACTGTATGTGACCACTCTACCCAGAGGCTTGACTTTTTCCCACCTCACTTAGAAAGGTAACAAGGTTTGGAGCGATCTCTAGTCCATGAACATGGTGTGCGTTTTCATCCCTTTGGCTTTCTTTACCAAAGCCCAACGATTTATCCCACTTGTTGATGAATTTTGATAGCTCCGATGATGTAAACATAATCTATTTTTCTTTCCATTACTTCTCTAATTTTGTTCTATCGAACATTTATTTGAAAACTTATTCTTATTTCTTATCCTTTTCATCAAATATATTTCAAGTTACAAAATTCTTTTCTAGTCTGATATCAATTCTCATTTTGATTCTATAATCCCACCTCTAATTGGAAGTGTGTGTGGAAAGTAAGAATGAGAGTTACATGCTTTATCTCTGGTAAGATGAGTTCTTTGAAAAGTCCATATTTCACAAAAAAGAAAAGAGAGATATATATTTTTGTTTTGGATAGGAAAATGTTATTTAACAATCTTGTCCTTTACACGTCGTTTTCATCCCTTTTCTCCTTTTGGTCCAGTTCCTTTGAATCTTTTGAAAACATTTATCTCAAATCCTTTCTGGCGTCGCCTTTTCTCTTGTGCAGGCATGATGTAGTGGGCGAGTTAAATGGAACCTAAGTAAAGTTTGGATGAAAGTATTGCTCATCGGTGCATTTGGTTTTGAAGAAATAATAGGATCTTCAATGATGCCACTGCTAATACTAGGTACTAGCAGATCGAGATAGGAAACCATGTTAATTTAAAGTCCTTGGGAACTTTTGTCATAGCAAAATCATAGGGCATTTATGTTGGGAAGATATGATGCAGATTTTCTATCAAAAAGTGGATGGGAATTTTCTGTTCATGCTGGAGACAAAATATTTTGGTTTCTTTTCTTATTTACCAAATGTATTTTAAATTGAAAAATTCTATTCTGTTCTCATCTTTATTCTCATTTTCACTCCATTAAAAATCTTTTCATTCAGCCAAAAATGACCTTAGATGTGATTTCTAGCCTTTGTGGTCTCCCTCGTTTGATTGCTATATTTTTCATGATATTTTATTATCTTAAATCTCCTACATAAAAAAAATTATAATTGTTAAATTCATCTCAATTGTAGAAACTGGTAAAATTTGGAATGAAAATTTAATGGCCATAAAGCGTGAATATTTGTATTAGTAATTTATCAATTATATTTACATTACATCATAACTCAAGTTAAATAATCGATATGTACCCTTCAGAGTTTTGTTTCAATTGTTTGCTAATCACTGTTGTTTGGCCATAATTGTGGTTTGTCTTCGTGACACAGCATAAGCATGGAGGAAGCATCAATGCTTCTACATCCTCTGAGCACGCCATCCATTACTTTGATGTTAACACTGATGCTTTTGAAGAGGTTTTAGACAGTTAGATACTACAGCTGTGGTTTCCTTCATTTATTATTTCTTATGATAATTTTCTTTTGGAAGATCTGATGTTTGGCCATGGTTTGCGTGCCAGATTTGCTCAGTTCTTCACTAAACCATTGATGTCTGTTGATGCTACAACAAGGAAAATTAAAGCTGTTGACTGTGGTTAGCCAATTTTTTTTTTTTTAAATATTGTCCAATGTTTCGAGCTGACTTATTCTGTGGTAGGATATTTAACTTCTTGTTAATAATAATGATGAACTTGGAAGCCTATGATCTTGTGATTCAAGAACTTAAAAATACTGTTTATATCCTCGCTTCAAGGTCGTAGGTTGGGAATCACAATGATCTTGTCTTTTTATTTAGCAGGCTGTGGTTATTTTTTCATCCTCTGAGTTGAAACTTTCATGACATATGACTTTTTAATTGATGTATAAATATTACCACAATGGTGAGTTGTTTTTAAAATAAGATTTTGTGTAGTATTTTACTGCCTGTAATTTATTTTTTAATTGAAGTATGATGATGCTTTTCTAAGAATATGTGTGTATGTGTATATTATTTTATGTTAGGTTACAATAATGAAAAGTGGTTTTTAGATTTTATGATATCTTTGTGGTCCTCAATTTATAAAAAAAATAATTTACTATTTAGTAATTTTAAAATTTTATGATGTTTTTACGTATTTCCCATTTTTATGGCATTCTTTCTCATACAACATTGGATTATTATCAAAAAGTTATTCAAAATAGCTTTTCAAAATAATTAAAAATCTATTTTTTTAAGTTTTTGATTATTTTTAGAAGTTTAAGCAAACATTATAAAAATTTTACAAAATGGATTTACTTTCAAAAAATAAGTCCCTTCACATGGAAAAAGTTTAAACAAACGGCCCAGATCAAGTAGGGAAAGGAAGTTAGGACTTTGCATTTGTTGATGTGTTTCGATTGCTTGAACTTTATGGGAAAGGGAATTTCTTTTTGATTGATAGTGCGTGCCTTATACAATTGTTATTAGTTGTTTTTAGTGGTGAGGATGGCATGACCATGTTCTTGTGGCGTTGATGCGTTTCTTGGCTTTAAGGGACATAGGTCTCTGGAAAGGTGAAAGTAGGCCATTGGCAGTTGATTATGATGCTTAGTGCTGATCAAGAGACATGTTTTTTGACGTGAGATTTTGTCTGCCTTGTGAACTGACTTTGCATCACACTTCTCCCTCTTTTTATCATCAATAAAAGCTTGGACAAATTAACAAGAACAAACAGGTTGGATAAAGGCATATAAGATAAAGAAGTACCACTTTCAGTCCAGATTGGTTTGTTCTTGAACCTTGGTAGAGGCTTGATAACTACACCAAATTCCAATATGGTAGTGAGTGGTGTGGGAAACAACACAAAATTAGGATTTCTCTTGATTAAGTCTTGAAAGGCTTTAGTATAATTAACACCAGAGAAGAACGGAGTAGAAGGAGAGGATGACTGTATAGACTCTAAGTCTTCCTCATCATTAGATATCTCAATATAATCTCTAGCAATCTTGGCTACAACCAGTGCAAGCTTGTTGCTTTCTGAAGCATATGACTCAGCTCCTTTTAAACTATCTTCAAACATGGCTCTTAGTTCAGAATTAGTAGAGGAAACTGGTCTAACCCTCATATTCTCAATCTTAGAGGGTATTTGTAAGTCACTATTAATGGCTATCTTAGTCTCTTTCTTTGAAGTAGAGGTGTTGGACGTGTGTACTAACACAAAATCCTCATGTAAAGGAACGCTAACATTCTTTTGGAAAGAGACACCAATAGAAGTACTCATTCTAAAAGGAGAATAGTGCTCGGATGAGTCTATTGGTCTAGTTGGTATGCCTCCTAAACTTAGAACTTGAGCTCTCAGCAAGCCAATTTCTTCCTTAAATTCTTCTCTAATTTCTGCAGAAGCTTTCTTTAGTTTCTGATTGAAATCTTTAACTTATCTTTCAAGACACAAGGTGAAAAGCTCAGCTTGAATTTTAAATCTCCTATCTAACCACTTGACAGTATCTGAATCAAGATATCTCCTTGTGATGGTGGTGGGACAAATGAATCATTTTGAGCTGGTTGAGAATCTTGTCTACCTTGAGCACTATGAGCAGCTGCTTAATGAGCTTTAGTCTGGGCACTACCTCTTCTTTCTTTAATGATCTCCATCTTTCTTAGAGTCACAGAATTGATCTCCTCATGTCCTAGCACTTCATTGCCTTCTAAGTACATTATTTTCTAATCTTCTAGCATTTTGAAAATTACATTTCCATATATGAGATATTTCCCATCTCTTTTTTTGCTTAGCTAGACTAAGTTCTTGATCTTTTCGAAGATAATAGAGGCAACATCCAATTTAAATCCTTTGATTAGAGCAATCAGAAACCTTAAGTCCTCAGTAATAAACTTATTTATCCCAGTTCTTTTTCAAGTAATCGACCTTGACAGAATGTGGTAGATTACTCTATGAAGTGTTGGCATAGACTTGGGCTTTTTTCCTGGACTGATGCTTTCTTCCTAAGTTGGCACCAGTGTTGTGAACATGACTGACTTCTCATAGGATAGATTTGATAACCTCATCAACCTCTCATTAGTTGGAAAATCAAGAAGGGTGTTGAGATAGTCTTCTGTAATGTCAAAAGACTTCCCTCTCATTGTTGCTCTTAGCACCTCACCATTGTGCAGAACTTGTAGAGAATTGTAGAAAGCTTTTATAACTTCTGAATTTACTGCCATATTGAGCTCTAACAGTATCTTGTAAGGCTTCATCATTTCCATGACATCATATCCCTTCTCTTTGAGTTCTGTGAGATTGACAATCTAAGATTTATTGACTTCTTTTCTGGCCATTTTCAAGGCCAAGCATAGAATCTGTTTAGTATGGAGTGAGTCGAAGCAGAAGCCAACAAAATCATTACTTTCATATGATACCTCAATGATAGGAGCTTTTCCTTTCCTCTTCCTCTGTTCTTCATGAATTCCAAAGTAAGGTTGGCTGGGCATTATACCCTCGGGTGTTCTATCAAAGGAGGCTGAATCATGTTCTTAGCTTTAGCTTTCTTTGTTGCTCCTTGTCCTTTTTGAGTAGTCCTCGGCCTTTTAAGAGTGAGTTGAGATGAAGCAGTACCAGTAGTTCCCACTTGTTCTTTATTGAGAGATTTTGTCTTCATTCTTTCCTTTCTCTTTTTGACTTTTGCAACTTGCTCTGCTTTATTCATTACTTCATTGAGCTATTGAGACTTGGATTTCCTCTTCTAGACCCAGCTTTCTTAACCACAATATCTCTAGCTTAGAAGAAATTAGATACAGAAAGTCCTCAACCTTTCAGAGCTTCTTTAGTCATTTTTGTTTGAGCAGGCTTCATCAAAGATTGGTTAGTATTTATTAGAGACTTTGAATGTAGAAAATGGTGTAAATTTGATAGTAGAATGGTCAGCTTTACAGGAGAAATAGTTATGAAGAGGGAGTATGCGAGAGGAGAGTAGCTCCGGCGGTTTTAGGGCCAAATAGTGAACTGAGCGAGAAAGCACATTGACAGATATATATATATATATATATAGCACCGGTGTTAACCTCAAAATATTGAAGTTTAACGATTACTTCATTTAAAGATGTAAATCAATTTGGCCTTATCCATGCTAAGTCATTTCAAGGTGTCATACTCATCTCTTAGAAAAAGTTAATAACTTTGAAGTGATTTTCATAACATTGATGTTGAATAGCATAGCACTGGTGTTACCATCGAAGTTAGCTTTCTGCAATATCTTAGAATAACTATTAGTACCAATATAAAACTTCTAACACCAGTGTTATATAGTTTTATAACACCAATAGAACATTTCTTTAGACAGAGACCTGCACTTTTAAATTACCACTTCGATGCCTAAGTTAGAATATATAATTAAATAAGATTAAAAAGAATGAGTAAGAAGGAATTGCTTACAATTTGTTAGGATTTAACAGACTCAACTCTCTTCTTATAAATATAAACTGTTCTGCTCCTAGAGGTTTTGTGAAGATATCAGTAAGTTGTAGATCAGTAGGAATGAATTCTACAGTGACATCTTTCTTTTGAACATGATCTCTGATGAAGTGATGATGTATGTCAATATGCTTAGTTCGAGAATGGTGAATCAAATTTTTAGTCAAGTATATTCTATTGGTATTGTCACATTTGATTGGAATATTCTTGAGCTTGATTTTAAAGTTTTCAAGTTGCTGCTTCATCCATAAGATTTAAGAACAACACAATCCAGTAGCTATATATTCTAATTCAGTTGATGATAACGAGACAATATTTTATTTCTTGCTTGTCCAAGACACGAGTGATCCACCAAAAAAGTGACATATACCACTCGTGCTTTTTCTCCCTGTCTTGCATCCACCGAAATCAGCATCAGAATATCTAATTAAGATCTCACTTCCTCCTTTAGGATACCATGGACCCAATGAATTAGTATCTTTTAGATATTTGAAACTCTTTTTCACTCCAGTCATATGGGATTCCTTTGGTGCTGGTTGAAATCTTGCACAGAGACCAACACTGAAAGATATATCTGGACGACTTGCTGTTAAATATAGAAGAGATTCAATCACCCCTCTATATGATTTGCAATCATATTCAGTTCCAGCATCATCTTCATCCATTTTGATGGTTGAGCTCATTGGTATATTAATTCCATTAGCTTGATTCATCCCTAAATTTTTTGAGCATTTCTCTAAGATATTTAGTTTAACACACAAATATATCATCCTTCCTTTGCTTGATTTGTTGTCCCAGAAAGAATGTCAGTTCTCCCATTATAAACATTTCAAATTCTCCCTGCATTAACTCAGAAAATTCCTTACACAGAGATTTATCAGTTACACCAAATATAATATCATTTATGTAAATTTCAACAATTAATAATTTATCTTTTCTTCTTTTTATAAAGATAGTAGTATCAACTTTACTTTGATTAAATTTTTTTTCTAAAAGAAAGGAACTCAATTGGTCATACCAGGCATTGGGTGCTTGTTTGAGTCTATAGAGAGCTTTCTTCAATTTAAAGACAACATCAAATTTTTAAGGATCTTCAAAATTAGGTAGTTGTTCAACATATACTTCTTCAAGGATGTATCCATTGAGAAAAAAACTTTTTACATCCATTTGGTATAGCTTGATATCTTTCATAAATACATATGCTAGAAGTAGACAAATTGCTTTCAATCTAGCCACTAGAGTAAAGGTTTTTTTCAGTCTATACCTGCTTCTTGAGTATATCCTTTTGCTACTACTCGAACTTTGTTTCTACTAATGATTCCTCCTTTATCAAGTTTGTTTTTGAAGACCCATTTAGTTTTAATTACTGGATAATTTTTGGCCCATAGTACCAAGTCCCATACTTGACTTCTTTCAAATTGATTAAGCTCTTCTTGCATTGCATCTATCTAGTACGAATTAGATAAAGCTTCTTCCACTATTTTTGGCTCTAGTTCTAAAATTAAGGCTGAATGGCTAGCAATGTTTTGAAATTTGCTTCTGGTTTGGACAGGTTTATTGAAATTCCCAATGACTTGATCCAAAGGATGCTTTTTGTTATCTCTCCAGGCAGTTCATTGTTGAACTTCTTCAATTTCATTATCTCCGGTGGAGTCTCAAATTTATCTCCTGGATCTTCTGTTGAATTGTTCTTCTTTAGTTGAAGATCATACATCTCATCAGTGACATCATCAATGTAACACACCAAATTTTTTTTATTTCATAAATTCGCATCTAAAATACTCAAAAATTAAAAATTGAGTCTCTAGCTTAGAATCATAATCCTATAGCCATAATAATTCATTTCTCATTCCAAATAATCATCTAAACCTCAATAAATCAACATATATTTTTAGATCTAGTTTAGACTTTGATCCATAAGCCACAAATTTAAAGATCATTAACAAATTTATACTCTAGAACATTTATTATACTACTAATAACCTCAAAAACTATATTTATTCAACATAAATTCATCCCTCTTCCAAATTCTAAATTTTCTACCACCACAAATTCAGAAACCAAAGAGGAAGGATCACTAAGAAAAATTTGTAGAACACATACTTAATCTTGAAAAGCTTGAAATCACACCCTAAATATCTTATTAAAAACTTTTACCTTAAAACCCAGCACCGGCGAACTTGCGCACCATCGCCCCCTCTGTTCGTGCATGAAGAGAAATGAAAAAGGAAGGAGAAATGAAGAAATGAAGAAGGAGGGATGGGTTTTTTTAAAAAAATACTGTAGGTCCCACATCTTTTTATTTACTCTTTCCTCTCTCTTCTTCTTCTTTTTTTTTTAATTATATAAACATAATCATTGCCGGGAGAGCACCGAAAGTTCACTTCTTCTTTCCCCTTTTTTTTTTCCATACCTTTTCTCTCTTTCTTTTTTTAAAATAATAATAATAATTTAATAATATTTTTTATTTATTTTTTAATTAATTAATAATTAATTTTTTTTAATTTTTTTATTTTAATTTAGAATTATATCCTAAATTAGATTTAATAATTATTTTCTACCAATTTTCTTACCTCTAAATATTTTTAAAAATTTTTATTAACCCAAATTAACTATTAAAATTTAAATTGGGATGTTACAATTCTCCCCTCCTTTTAAAAATTTTGTCCTCAAAATTTAAAGTTAGTAACTATTAACTACTTACTTAATCAAAAAGATGAGGATAATCATGTCTCATACTGTCCTCGGTCTCCCACGTAGCATCACCTGGAGTTATGCCCTTCTAGATTACTTTAACCAATCTAATGGTCTTGTTTCTTAATTGCTTGTCCTTATAATCCACAATGTCTTTCGGTTCAACTCTGAATATTAAATTCTCCCTGAGTTCAATCTCCTCGGGTTCAATTATATGGGAAGGATCTGGTTGATACTTTTTCAGTTGTGATATATGGAATACATTGTGTATACTAGCAATTTGGGGTGGTAATGCTACTTGGTATGTTACTGGTCCAACTCATTTTAAGATTTCAAAAGGCCTCATAAATCTTGGTGTCAACTTCTTAGCCTTAATAGCTCTTCCAACACTAGTTACCGGAGAGATTTTCAAAAATACATGGTCACCTACTTCAAACTCAAGCGGTCTTCTCCTCTTATCAGCATAACTCTTTTGTCTACTTTGAGCTGTGATTAATTTTTGCTTGATTAAAGCAATCTTTTAGGTAGTCTCATCAACAATGTCCGGCCCCAAAACAGTTCTCTCACTTAATTCTATCCAACACAGTGGCGATCTACATTTTCTTCCATACAATGATTCATAAGGTGCCATCTGAATGCTAGAATGAAAACTATTATTGTAGGTAAATTCAGCTAATAGCAAGTGGCTATCCCAATTACCTCTAAGCTCAATGGCACAAGCTCTTAACATATCTTCAAGAGTTTGTATGGTTCGTTCCGTTTGCCCATCGGTCTGGGGGTGGTAAGCAGTGTTAAAACTCAGACGAGTACCTATGGCTTCCTGTAATGACTTCCAAAAGTTTGATGTGAACCTTGGATCACTTCAGATACAATATTTGTCGGCACTCCATGCAATCTCACCATTTCTCTTATGTAGATTTCAGTTAATTTTTAAGAGAATACATGATATTGGTAGCAAGAAAATGAACTGATTTGGTGAGTCGATCTACGATTACCCATATAGTGTCATGATCAAAAGATGTTCTAGGCAATCCTGTAATGAAGTCCATAGAAATGCTGTCCCATTTTCACTTTGGAATATCAAGAGACTGTAGCATTCCAGCTAGTTTTTGATGCTTAATTTTGACTTTCTGGCAAGTCAAACAACGAGTTACATGTTCAGTTACATCTCTCTTCATCCTTGGCCACCACCAACCACGTCTTAAGTCATGATACATCTTAGTTGCTTCTGGGTGAATGGTATATCTACTCTGATGAGCCTTTTTAAGTAGGATATTTTTCAATCGAGCATCATTAGGCACACACACTCTACCTTTATATCTTACGACATCATCATCGGTCACATCAAAATGTTTAGCCTTTCCAGCCCCAATCTCTACCCTAATCTTATTCAAATGATCATCTTTCTGTTGCACAATTCTAATTTCTTCCTAAAAATTATTCTCAAATTCAGTAATGTGTAGAGCAGCCAAACGATTCTCGATTACTTCTACATTTACTGCATGGAAACTACTCCATAATTCATGTTCTCTGACCATCATGTGAGCGGTATGTACAAGCTTCTTGCTCAGAGCGTTGGCAACTACGTTAGCTTTCCCTGGATGATACTTCAACTAAAAGTCATAATTCTTTAAAAACTCAATCCATCTACATTGTCTCATATTGAGTTCCTTTTGATCAAACAAATATTTTAAACTTTTATGATCACTAAAGACTTCAAAAGAAGAACCATAAAGATAATGCCTCCAAATCTTCAAGGCAAATACCACAGCAGCAAGCTCCAAGTCATGAGTAGGGTAATTTTCCTCATGAGGCCTCAACTGTCGAGAGGCATAAGCCACTATTCGATCCTCCTGCATTAATACACAACCTAAACCTTTCTTAGAAGCATCAGTATACAAGATATAAAGAGTAGTTAGAACAGGTAAGGTGAGCACCGGTGTGGTGGTTAACCTCTTTTTTAGCTCCTGGAAGGCAACTTCACACTCGTTCGTCTAAATAAATGGAGCATCTTTCCTGGTCAACTTAGTCAAGGGCATTGCAATTTATGAAAAACCCTTAATGAAACGATGATAGTAGCCTGCAAGATCCAAGAAACTCCTAATCTCTGTCACACTTCGAGGTTGTTCCCATTTCATCACTGCATCTATCTTACTGGGGTCCACCATTACCCCTTCTTCTGAAACAACATGGCCTAAGAATTTAACTTCTTTAAGCTAAAAATCACATTTGCTCAACTTGGCATAGAGCTTGTGCTCTCTTAATATCTCCAAAAGAATTTTAAGATGTCTAACATGGTCCACCTCATCTCGAGAATAAATAAGTATGTCATCAATAAAGACTACAACAAATTTATCGAGATAAGGCCTTAAGATTCGATTCATATAATCCATGAAGACAGCTGGGGCATTTGTTAACCCGAACGGCATTACCAGGAACTCATAGTGCCCATATCTAGTCTTAAAAGCAGTTTTAGGGATATCCTCTGCTCTAACCCTCAATTGATGATACACTGATCTTAGATCAATCTTAGAAAACACCGCCGAATTGACTAATTGGTCTAACAAATCATCAATTCGAGGTAAGGGGTACTTGTTCTTGATGGTTACCTTATTCAATTGTCTATAATCAATACACAATCTAAGGCTTCCATCTTTCTTTTTCACAAACAGTACCGGTGACCCCATGGCGATACACTCAGTCTGATAAACCCCTTCTCTAACAACTCTTCAATTTGTCTCTTCAGCTCAGCTAACTCCGATGGAGACATCCTATAGGGTGCCTTAGAAATAAGACCCATACCAGGTACGAGCTTAATCGAGAACTTAACCTCTCGTTCTGGAGGCAAACCGATCACTTCAGTAGGAAAGACGTCAGGGAATTCTCTCACTACTGGAATCTGATCTACACCTTCTTCAATCTCTGCCTTGATTGAGAAGAAAATCATAAAAGCTTGACAGCCCTTTCTTATACACTGTTCTACTTGAGCTGTAGACAACAACATAGGACTTTGGGACTCTATAGGGGTTACAGTAAGAGTTGAGAGTGACACACTCTTTTTCTGACAATTAAGTACAGCTCCATTTATAGACAACCAATCCATCCCCACAATAACATCAATCCCAGACAAAGACAAGCAAATGAGGTCTATGGTGGTCTTTCGACCTTCATACTCAACCTCTACATTTAGACATGCCTTAGCAGTCCTTACAGTCAAACCAGCAGGAGTAGAAATCTTCACATCAAAAGGTAAGATACACACAGGCAATTTACATCTTTTCATACATTCATCAGACACAAAAGATTGTGTAGCACCCGAATCAAACAAAGCACAAACATCATTATCAAGGATTCAGATTATACCTCGGATAGCATTAGGGTTGTTAGTAGCCTCTGGCCCAGAGAGGGCATGCACTCGTGCTGGCATTGTAGGTCTCTGATCATTACCCCTATTCTGATTTTGATAGCAGAATCAAGCAATATGACTAGGCTTCTGGCAAATGTAACAAACCCAACAATCACCAAAATGAAACTTTCCACACTTACTGCATGCTTGATTACTAGCAATACCAGAAGTAGGAGTAGAGGTAGCTGGGCTCCTATAGGACCCCTGACTCCCACTCTGATTCCCTCTGTAGCTCTGGCCCTTATGGTAGTAGCCCTTCTTCTTCTGATTTCTAAAGCCTCAAAAAACTTGGTTTCTTTTCTTCTCTACTCTACCAATGGGTCTAGTGTGGATAGGGGGCTTCCCATGAGATTCTTTCCTCCTCTTTCTATCAGCTTCTAATCTAGCCTCTCTTTTCCTTCGAGAGACTATTCGAAGCTTATTGCATATCTTATTGAATGTCTTGATCTCAAAAGGGGCTAACTGTTCCCTTAGATCAGGTCTCGCCTTCTCTAGTAATCGTTCAGCCATCTACTCCGTGTCTTCATGTTTCTGGAGGTAAATAGAGTATTTAGATAATTCTGAGAATTGTTCAATAAATTCATCCTCATCTAGATCACCCTGACGGAATGCATGAAACTCAGCCTCCTTTTTTGCTCTCAGTGCAGTAGGAAAATAATTCTCGAACAATATAGCTTTAAAATCTTCTCAAGTAAGAGAGGAATCATCCTTCGGTCCTGATGTTTCCCACCATTTCTTAGCACTCTTCTGTAGTAGGAATATTGCCACCTGCACCTTTTGATTAGAAGTGCACACAACCATACGAAAAATACTCTCCAATTGATCTATCCATTCTTCAACCACCGCTGGCTTAAGATTTTCATTGAAAGTAGGAGGATTAAACTTTTGAAAAGTACTCCAGATCTTTGTGATCGTGGATGTCTGTTGCTCAGAGTGGAAACTCACATTCTTCGAACTAGTCTCATGGTGAGAATAGGAAGGTGAGCCTTTATCAGCAGATTGGCTCACATTGTATACCTTGGTATGGCTTCCTTCTTGTTGGCCATTTCCCTCTCGGTTGACATTCTCCTTATATTGTCTTAAAGCGGCCAACTCTTCGTCTTGCCTCTTTATGCGGTCATTAAGATTTTGCAATAGATCCATCATTTACCTCATGGTTGGCTCATCCTACCTTAGTTGTGATTGTATGGGCTCGCCCTGCCCCATTTGTTGTTGTGTGGGCTCCAGTTGTGGCAGTAAAGGTATGTCATTTCCTATTGGCTCTATAGAATCACCGACAATTTTGCCACCTCTTCTAGTTTTGGACATCATCTCTCCCCTCCTAAAGATGGAAGTCACATAATTAAGTCAATACTAATCTCAAGACAAGAAAAATAATGGAGAAGCATTATGATTTAATAATGTATATTGTCAATAAACTAGGTTAATATATAACAACTTTATAATTTATAAAAATCTTGAAACATGTAGCTTTGATACCAAGAATGTAACACACCAATTTTTTTTTATTTCATAAATTCGCACCTAAAATACCCAAAAATTAAAAATTGAGTCTCTAGCTTAGAATCATAATCCTATAGACATAATAATTCATTTCTCATCCCAAATAATCATCTAAACATCAATAAATCAACATATATTTTCAGATCTAGTTTACAATTTAATTCATAAGCCACAAATTCAAAGATCATCAACAAATTTATACTTTAGAACATTTATTATACTACTAACAACCTCAAAAATCATATTTATTCAACATAAATTCATCCCTCTTCCAAATCTTAAATTTTCTACCACCACAAACTCAGAAACCAAAGAGGAAGGATCACTAAGAAAAATTTTTAAAACACATACTTAATCTTGAAAAGCTTGAAATCACACCCTAAATATCTTATTAAAAACTCTTACCTTAAAACCCAGCACCGGCGAACTTGCGCACCGGCGCCCCCTCTGTTCGCGCACGAAGAGAAATGAAAAAGGCAGGAGAAATGAAGAAACGAAGAAGGAGGGATGGGTTTTTTTTTAAAAAAATACTGTGGGTCCCACATTTTTTTATTTACTCTTTCCTCTCTCTTCTTCTTTGTTTTTTTTAATTATATAAACATAATCATTGCCGGGAGAGCACCGAAAGTTCACTTCTTCTTTCCCCTTTTTTTCCATACCTTTTCTCTTTCTTTTTAAAATAATAATAGTAATTTAATAATATTTATTTATTTATTTATTTTTTAATTAATTAATAATTAATTTTTTTAATTTTTTTATTTTAATTTAAAATTATATCCTAAATTAGATTTAATAATCATTTTCTACTAATTTGCTTATCTCTAAATATTTTTTAAAATTTCTATTAACTTAAATTAACTATTAAAATTTAAATTGGGATGTTACAATCAACATCAAGAATCTTCTTCTTTTCCATAGAAAATTCATCAAACATTACACATAGTGATTCTTCCATGGTCTTGGATTTGAGGTTGAATACACAGAAGGCCTTACTCCTATCGGAGTATCTAAAAAAAATTCATATGTCTAATTTAGGATTAAATTTTCCTTAATTCTCCTTTTTGTTGTTGTGGATAAACACCTTGCTTCCAAACACATGGACATGAGATATGTTTGGCTTTCTTCCCTTATAAAGTTCATATGGTGTTTTGTTGAGCTTAGGCTTTATATAAGCTCTATTGATGATATAATAAGCAGTATTCATGGCATCAGCCCAAAATATTTATAACACACCATTGTTACTGAGCATAGCTTTGGCCATTTCTATAAGTACTTTGCCTTTCCTTTCTGCCACTCCATTAAGTTCTTGGTGCAGAGAAGTTGTCTCTAATTCTATTTTCATCACAATAATTCATGAAGTCACCGTTTTCAAATTCTCCTCCATGATCAAACCTGATTGACATTATAGAAATACCCTTCTCATTTTGGACCTTTTTGACAAATATACTAAAAGCATAAAAAGTTTCATCTTTAGACTTAAGAAAATAAGTCCAAGTAAATTTAAAGTAATCATTAATTATAACTAAAGTATAAAGATTTATACTAAGACTTTTTGTTCTCACAGGACCTACCAAATTCATATGTAAGAGCTGAAGAGGTTTTTCAGTTGAAATAAATCTTTAGACTTAAATGAAGTTTTAGTTTGTCTTTCAAATTGACAAGCTTAGCAAACTTTTTCTTTCTTAAAGTTTAAGGATGGTAAACCAATAGCTAAATCATTTTGTATAAGTTTTTCAATCTATCTTTTGTTCATATGAGCTAAGCATCTATGCCACATATAACTTTCCTTAAACTTACTTAAAAAACATGTTTGAGAAAGAGATTTATAATCTAAATCAACAGTATAACAATTACCGTATCTGTCAACATGAAGAAATATCTTTCCATCTGCTTTTCGTTGAATAATACACTCCTTTGAGTTAAAGATGACTCTGTTTCTTTTATCATAGCTTTGACTTATGCTTATTAAATTGTGGAATAGACCTTTGACATATAATACTCCTTCAATGCTTATTTCTTTTCTTCTTCCCATATTTCCAAAACCAATAATGTGACCCTTTTGATCACCTCTAAAAGTAACATGACCACCATCTCTTTCATGTAGTTCTATGAATTGATTTAAATCTTCGATCATGTGTCTGGAGCAACCACTGTCTATATACAATTTCTTCCTCTTAGAGACAGTGGGGCATACCTGTAAATAAACACTATTACATTTTAGGTATCCATTTCTTAATAGGTCCTTTCTCGTTAGTTGGTTTTCTAGAAATATTGTTATTCTTAGGAATCCATTTCAAAGAACTTCTAATGCCATTCTTCTCATGTAGAAAAGACTTAACATGATGTCCTCTCTTATTACAATTTGAGTAGGTAATAAATGGATTGGAAGAATGCATGAAAATTTTAAAGTAGGTATGATAGTATCTGGCTACCTTTTTAGGCTTATTCTAAGAAGTATCAGTGGTAGGATTATATCCAATTCTTGACCTATCAGAAATGCACCTCTATGAGACAATCAAAATGTTTAGCATCTCGGTACCCCAAGTAAATTTTGCTAAGTCATTTTTCAGGATGTTATTTTAAGATTGTAATGATATGCAATTTGTACTTGAATTAGAATCATTTTGCACGACATCATCCTTTTCAGAGAAAGTTTTTAACTTTTTTCTAACATAGAAATTTTCTTTTTAGCATGCAAAAGTTGATTGTACTATTCTTTAAACAAGTAGAACAGCTCATTATATTCATTTTGTAGAAGATCAGAATTTACCTCATCTGATTGTGACTCAGTCAGATCTATTTCTTATGCTACAAGGAATAAGTTTGTTGTTTCCTCCTCCTCTTCTTCATCATCTGAGGAGCTGTCTCCTCATGCAGAAAAGGCCTTCTTTTTCTTTTGAGGTTTTTCCTTTTCCTTTTCTTTTTTCTTTTACCACTGAGAACAATCCCATCTGATATGTCCTATTTTCTTCCATTCATAACACGTTAGTAGCTCCTTTTAATCTTATTGCTTGAAGATCCCTTTCTGAAGTTCTTCTTTGCCCGATAAAATCTTTTGAATCGTCTGACCATCATGCTTTCATCTTTATTAGACCCTGCTTTTGATTCATCTGTATCAACTTTCAGAGCAATGCCTTTCTTCTTTTTGCCCATATCTTCCTTATATTGAAGTAAGGTTGATTTATGTTCTTCAAGGCTTTCAAAGAGTGTTGCTACTAAACTCGTTGATACTCCTTGTGCCTCAGTAATGGCAGTGATTTTGGGTTGCCATTCCATTAGAAGATTTTTGAGAATTTTTCTAACTTGTTCAGCTTGAGTGTAAGTTTTGCCTAAATTTATCAAATGATTGATAATATGAGTAAAACATACTTGCATATCTTTAATTGCTTCTCCTTCCTTTATCTTAAATGTCTCATATTTATGAATGAGACTACTCTTCTTGTTTTCCTTAACTCTATCAGTTCCTTTATGAGCTTGCCTTAAGGCATGCCACATTTCTTTTGCAATAGTACAGTGAGTAAAATGATAATATTCTATTCTATTAAGAGCACAGGCAATCATAAGTTTTGCTTTGGCGTTGAGATTTAATCTTCTTTTATCCTTATCATCCCATTATTCTCTTGTTTTTTATGTCATCAAGCCATCATCTCCAGAAATTATGAGAACATATAGACTTCTAGTAACGATATCTAGCATCTCAACATCCTAAGCTTCAAGATACATCATCATTTTGCTTTTCTAAAAGGGATAGTCTTCTCCTCTGAATGCAGGAGGCCTCGTTATTGACATACCTTCTCCTAAATTATCATCTACAAAATTAACCATTAGTAGGATCTTTTACTCAGACAATTAAGTCAAATATGAGCAACTAGGCTTTGATACTAATTGTAAATGCCCTAAGAGGGGGTGAATTGAGCTAATTAAAAATTTAAATAAAATGTGATAATAATAAGTGAGATGAAGGAACAAAATCACCAATCACGAGAGTAGAAGGAATAGAGCTTGACACAGATGATTTATATTAGTTTGACTCCTATCACTTGAGTCTACGTCCAGTTCCCAAAAACCTCCTGAGATTTCTAACCATATTACTAAGATTAATCTGGGCTCTTAGTTGCCACAGTATATAAACAAACTTTTCAATAAGTTTGAAACTCTCCCCCTTACAAAGGTAATAATAAATCCCCTTAAGCTTTTTGAGCTTAAGTTTCTCTGTTTTAAAAGTATAAAACAGGGATAAATAGAGTAAGTTCAAGAATGAACTATTAATGCTTTTAAACTCTCTTTAAGAGTAGATATATAATCAGTAAAGCTCTCTATCAATAAATGATATACGAAAAGTAGGTAAACTTTGATACTCAATAAATGCAAAATGTTCTTGTAGTGTGCATCTTTCCACTTGCTTTCGTGTTCCATAAATGGCCTTATTTATAGTTGTGAATCATAAATGATCTGTTAGACTCATAAATTTTTTCGTTGGAGGTTGCTTGTGGTTTGTTTCCTTCTAGCTTTGAGTTTCCTTGGATATCTAAGCTTTTTTGAGGTTCTCCGATGGACTAGCTAATGGAACAGTGCTTTACGACAGAGATCTTTTGTATAGTAATAGCTAAAAACATTAAATGCTTCTGACAAAAGTGGTTGAAGCTTATACGTTTTGATATAATAGAAGGAAAGTTCGGTGATCAAAATAAATATTTAGTAACTATAAGAACTTCAAGGAGATAATTTTGTTTAGATATCATTTAGTAAGGATATAAAGTAAACATAATTGATTATAGATGAAAAGAAGGATTAAAAGATGAGTTCTAATGACTTTCAGATGAGATACAAAAAAATAGAGCACCAAGCTTCAAGGTAGCATCGATGTTACGGTCATGAATAGACACAGAAGGAAAGATTTAGCACAAGTGTTGTCCTTGTAGTATCGGTGTAATTCAATACGTAAAAGACAAAGACTCTTGATATTTTTGGAAGAATTAGAACATTTTTGAAAAGATTATTTAGCATTTGTGTTAAAAGAAGATAACACCGAAGTAATATATTAATAAAATCTCTTTAAAGGATATAAGAAAGGATAGAAATGGTGTTAAGATGTTAGTACAGGTGTTGCACAAGTTGGAGCAAAACTTAATACAGGTGTTAACCACATAACACAGGTGTTGACATAATTCAACCAAGAATAAAAGAGAAATAAGATCGATATTGGAAAGATAGTACTAGTGCAAGGAATAAGATTCGAACAAGAGAGACTCAATTACATAAGTACAAAAGGGTAACACTGATGTTAGAATGAGTAGGACCGATGTTGTATGTACCAAGAATCAATAGAATAGTGAAGATAATAAAGGTAACACCGGCGTTAAGGCATCTAGGACTGGTGTTATCAACACTTAGAAATATTTTTCAACAAGATAACTTCAAGCACAAAGGATTATGGTTAAGTCAAATACTTAACTAACAAGATAGCATACCTTTTATTCGTATAAGCTCTCACTTAGTCAGTTTTAATGTTAAGCCAATTATTTTAATTAAGAAAGATTGAAACGCACGAAGCTTCTCTTTATTTTATAATCATCAAAATCAAGGTTCAACAATATATATTTATTTTAGACTATATTAATGTATTTTCAATTTGTTTTTTTTGTAACGATTTAGAAAGAGTTTTGTTGTTATTTGAATGATTAGTTTTTAGGGAAAAAATATGATTTTTTACCACAAAAAAATAAAGAAAAGAAGTAAATTTGTAATTGTCAAAATTAAAAAAATATAAAAATATTTGTTATTGGTGGATTAGCAATTGCTACAAGTTAGTGGATTGGCAAAAATATAACCTACATAAGATGTGAGTTTTGTCAGTCTACCTTGTTAAACTCGCAACTTCTTGTAAGCTAGCCTGTGGGTTGACTCATATTGACAACTCCACCTAATGCTAATGCCAGATATAAAATGAAGTTGGAGGACTTTCACATTAGAAACGACACCATCAAAGCAAGGGAGAGAGGAAGGCGCTTTTGGCTTTAAGTTAAAGGCTAGTGTTGGCGATAGTGATTGGGTTCCTAAGATTGACATGTGGAATATTGGGCAAGATGTACAAGGGATGCATTGTCGTTCCCATACTTTGCTTCTTGGCTTTGACTCCAAATCGATTGCTGCTTTCTCCCTATGTAAATTTTAGTCTTCTTTGTGTGTCTGTAATTTAGGACCTTGAGAAATTGCTCAGGTATATCTTGGATCTAGAAATAGAGTTGAGATATATGTTCATAAATAGAATTGGGATAAAGAGTTGTGAATTTGATTAGATGGAGTTACAAATAGGAAAAAATAAGTTGCAAACAATTTTAAAAAATATTATGTTTATAAATAGAATTATGAAATCAAGTTACAAATCAAGGTAAATGAAGTTGTAAATTTAGGAAAGAAGTTACAATTTTTTGTATTTCAAATTTTCTATGATAACTATTAAGGGTATTTGAGTCTTTTTCTATTGGCCAAGGACTTATAATAGGACTTGCTTTGTATTTTGGAATTTACTTTATTGGGGTAAAATAGTCCCTTTGGCACTTAATTGTCATTCTTCCTTCATTTATTTTTAAAAGATAATTATCATAAACTTATTTTACAAATAAATAAGTTCAATTCCTAAAAATTTTTATGAATTATCCTTAGAAAGTAATAATAAATATTGTTTGAGACCTCATTTATGATAACATTGAGGTGGAAATGTATCATGCCTTATGCTTGCCCTTTCAAAAAAAGAAAATACACACACATATTTAATTGTTAAAGTTATTATATGCATGATTTGAGAACTTGAATATTGTTATGACCTCTCTTTGTGTTTTGTTGTCCGAGGGCAAGTGGTTGATATTAATGATATATGAATGAATAGGGAAATTCATGCATATGATGAATTATTGATAAATAGATGATATATATAGAGTATGATGACTAGGTGATAATTATTGTGATAAATGTGATTGAGACCTTGGCCTTCTAGTACCAATTATGGAAGGGTTCGAGTGGGCAAGTGTTATATTGATGGAGATATATATTATGTGGAGTAGAACATAAAGAGAAAATGAGGGGGAAGTTTTCCATCTATCTTGAGATGTATTTTTTAATTATGTTTCTACACATGTTTAGTCGAAAGATATGAGCTCTTGAAATATTTTAAAGACTTGAGACCCCTTTGTTTTGAATAATTTATGAAAATACAATTTAAGGATTTGTTTAGGTTAATCTCTTATAGGATACTCATTTTGGGTTAGTCCTTGATTAATCATAGTTAGTGTGATGATCTAAATCCTAATTTTGGAGCACCCATTACACGATCAACTCAGTAATTATAGGGGGAACATTGATCAATTTAGAGCGAAAACCACATATCCAATTATCTTGGCCATCACGTATGACACCTCCACATCCACTATTTCTATCATTCCTGACCGAACCATCCATATAAAGTCAAGAGAAGTCATCTTTACTATTGCTCTTCTATGCTTGAGCATTAGTTCTATAACTAAACAAAGGCGAGTTATTCACAAGATCCATATCCATACATGCTCTATTTAAGCTAGAAAGACCATCTCAGCAGATCCTAATTTCCTCCGAGCCGAAGACTACATTACAATGATGAACCCAAATGTCCCAACATAAATATCCAAACAGTATTTACCAGGGGATTTTCTTTGTCAACTCTTTGCCTATTTCATGTTACAGATTCCATTTGACCTAGTTTACTCCTTGAAGAGAGCAAAAAGTATCTAATTTATTATCGCAAACCACAAATTTCCATCGATTAAAAGCATTGTCACAATCTCTAGGAAGGTGCATGGCATCTTCCTTGGAATTGCATCCCACTAAGTAAACATCTTAATTTTGCAATCCTCTTCTTTTCTTTAGGTTCATGGTGTGCAACCTTCCATGTGTGAAAGAGGCATCTGAAAATGGTTTTCAATAGTGTTTATCCTCTCTTCTCTCCTCATGGGGTGGGTGTTCACGAGTCAAACGGCTCACAATAAGAGTATTAAGCTAGTTTAGTAATTTTTCCTTATTTCACTCCCTATTTTGTTGTGCATAATTAGACACCTTCTCTGTGTTGTTGATAAGGCCTTCATAGCTCGAAATGAGCTCAATTAATGGAATGTTCAGCTCAAACCAATTATCCAAGTAGAAAGAAGTACTTCTACCATTACCTATTTTCTTCCTCACCTTAGCTTCGAAATCATCCCAAACAACATTTATACTTCTCAAGGTTAAAGAGGATAACTTCTTCTTCTCAATGTTTAGGATTGGTCCAAAGCCATACTTGTATTTTCTAGTTAATACCTTTACCCAAAGACTATCCTTATTAGTTAAGAGATTCCAACACAACTTCATCAAAAAAGCTTCATTTTGTTTTCCTCAAATTCCTGATGCCAAGGCTACCCTCGAGCTTATCTGAAGAGACGTTATCCTATGATAATAAGTGAACACCCTAATTGCTTTCAGAATAAACCCAGAAGAAATTTCAGCTTTGTTTCTCAATTTCATTAAGCAGTCATTTTAAAAAGTAGCATAGTTTGCATATGATATGATGGTAAGGCAGATCGAATAGCCTTAATGAGCTTTGTTAAGGAATCTAGAATTTTTGAACATGGACATGGATGTTTTGAACTTGGACATGGATGTTCTAAACTCAGATCCGCGTTGAAGGTAGTGAAGCTTCAGTTTTTGAGGCATGGAGAATGGAAGCCTTGGAGTGTGTATGGAAATAGGGAAAAAAAGTAGAATGTTTTTTTATGAAAATAATTATTTAGTCCTCATAATTTTAACTCAGTTATAACAATATTTTTGAATTTTAACTCACTATAATTTAATCATTATAGTTTTAATTTATTTATAACTTAGTCCTTGAATATTGACTCGATACAACTTGTTCCTTATAGTTTAATTTTTTAAAATATTAGTTAATATATTTTAGGAAAAAAAAAGATTGACATTATTTTAAAATTTAAGGATTAAGGTATATGACCTTACACCAATAAAGAGTGTGCATGGAAGTAAGAAAGGGAGTAAAATATTTTTTTGATAAATAGTGTTTTAGAAAAAAATAATCATTTAGTGCTTATAATTTTAACTCATTTATAACTCAATTTTTGAATTTTAACTTGTTGTAACTCAGTTTTTTATAGTCTTCTGGGTTATAACTTGATCATTGACTAGGCACAACTTAATCCTCATAATTTTAACTATTTAAAATATTAGTTCTTATATTTTAAAAAATAAAATTATAAAGTTTAAAATTATTTTCAAATGTAGTGATTAATATGTTAAATTATTAAAAATTTCAATCTATATAAATATTAAAATTTCAAATATAATTTTACTTTAAAAAATACGGGAACAAATATTTTAAATTTTTTATACAATAGAGGCTGCGTTGTGCTTAATTAAAGTCTTAAAAATAAGTTATAATTAAATTAAAATTATAAACTTACTACAATTACTTTCTCATACCTATATGTCCCTGTAAAAGTTGTGGACATTAAAATTTGCTCCATTTAGAAACAAGTAGCATTTGAATTGCAAATTTATTATTTGGGTTTATCACTTTATCGAATGTATTTAAAATATAACTCCAATTTATTTGGATAAGTGATGGAGGTAAAATAATAATATCTAGGAGCAAGGTTGTCAAACTCGTGTGTTTAAGTAAATTTTTGATATAATGTAAACTCAAATGGTAAATACGTAACAATTTACTTCTATTAATAAATAGTTATTGAATGTACATGATTAAATAATTAAAATATAAAGTATAATCATAATTTGATTGACTATGTTTCAAGCGTATATCATTGAAATTAAATCTACATACATTGACAGGTTATCATACTTAGCATAGAAATTTTAAAATTGGGTAACTTATTTTTGATATTTCTTGTTTTCATTTTTATCAATATTGTTTTTTTTAGTTTTAGTTTTATTTTATTTGAAGCGGGTCACCCGCTTTTATGAATTGAATTCTACAAAATATATATTTAACTCACTCAACTTGATGAAAAATTGACTAGTCTAATTGAGTTTGCATCTAGTCTAAGTTAATGATTAAGTTGACACAATTCTGTAAATCTTGAATGTAAAAACGACAAATATAGAGAGTCAACTTATGAGTTTAACATAACTTACATTTAGTTCGAGTTTATGAGAATAATTTTGTAAGTTAAAAATGTAAATATGATAAATTTAAAAAGTTAACTCGTGAATTTAATAACAATATTTAAGAGCCAAAAGTCCTAAAAAAATTTAAAAAAAATAGAGATTAAGTTGAAAGAAATGAAGAACACAAGAAAAAATTGGAGAGGAAGGGGGGAGTAATTTTTATTCGTTTATGATATCACAAGTATGTGTGCATCACTTGTATTTATAGGAGTCCAATATTGAAGACTAATCCTAAGAGTTACAAGTACATAAAGAAGATAATTACACAATATAATTATACAATTTGAAAATAAATACTAGAAACTTTTCAATCAGGGGGTTATGGGGTATAATGTCATTCAATATGGATAGAAGGTTGGGTGTTATGAATATTCACACTAATTATAATATTCATACCGTGCTTTATTAAAATTTTACTACAAAAAACTTAACAGGACAAAAAAAAATATATTCAAGAAAAAATAGTATATAATACACATTGAAGTTAACTCGTTAAAAACCTTACCAAAAAAATTCACCGAGACAAAATATTGATTAAAGAGAAAAGAATACAACATGAATCATATTTGCTCTTATGAGGATATCAATTTAACCTCCCTTGATAATAACATCATTTTTTGTCATTGTATTTCAATAGAAAATATTAATTTCTTAAATATAATTGTTGTAAATAATTTTCGAGTAAATCTTATTTTCAAACAAACCATACATGATACATTCTCATCATATTCTTTTAACATATCTTTTAAATATGTTGAATTATCAATATCTTCTTCGTTCATCTTATGTCAATTTGTTGTGGACAAAAATGATCTCTTGTAATGGTCTCACAGAACTATACCAAAACATCCATTTCAGTTGGAAAAAAAAAAAAAAACCTCCATTTCAATATCCATTCACATATATGGGGAACTTAATTTTGCTTAAAAAATTATAGTGAATGCAACCTCCGAAAAAATATATAAATATTATATAGAATAAATTTATGATACTTATAACCATTAAATTCAATATATTTTGTAAAAAAATATCATAAAAATGTAAAGATTTTAAAATTATTGAAATATTCAATAATTTGATTTGCAATAAAGTTGAGTAAGTTTGAAATCATTGGCATTTTGAAATCATCGAGATATTTTTCCGTTGCAGCGTTGATGTAATAATAATAGTACTTCAGTTCACATTTAATGTTTCCCCCTTCTTGTTTTCCTTCGAGAACGTTGTGGCGTGAAGAGCAAGTTTGATTGATTGTTTATGCAGTTTCACTTGTTTTTATTTTTTGAGCAAAATGCAGTTTCATTTATCAAACCATCATTTTTCCGTTCGGGAACTACACATACAATTAGTTTAGCGAGTTGTTAAAATAATTCAATTTATTAAATGAAGTTATTTTTTAAATTAAATCACAGTTGCGTGGAGAATACGCCCGTACATATCATTTATAAATATCAGTTTTGCAGGAAGCTACTTTCAGTCACCTCCTCCTCTACGCTAATTCCATTCCCTCCGCTCTTCCATTGCCTGGGTACTCTAAAGCCTCTCTTTAATCTTTCCCATGCGAAGGCACTATCGTAAGGATTGCTAGGGTTTGCATCTATGAAAGCATTTGGCTTCTCAAAATTTGGCATCAGTTTTGAACAAGAGCCGAGGTTTGTCGTTTTTTATTCTTCTTTTTCCGTCTTTTTCTTTCTACCCGAAGTCTGGAAATGGTCCATGTCTTATTTGCCGTTAACTGCTCCTCTCGAATCTGTACGTACTTTAGTCGTCATCTTGTTTTTAGTGAACTATACACACACAACGATCCTCGTTTGCTTTTTTCTGAGAGCATGGAAGTCGATGGCTCGAATTTGTTGCTTTATTAAATTTTAAGTGATGTCCTTGTTTTTTACCGGGTAGCTTTGTTGAAATCTTTCTGTCGTTAATGAGTGAAGAGTGTAACGCGGCTGTCACCGATGGACTTGGTGTTGTTTCGTTGATCTTCTGTCTGCATATTGATTGTCCGTTGATGCTACTAACGAAGATGGAACTGGCCCCATTTATACATCAGCGCGGAAACTGCATGTTTCCCAACATTTTGAAATTGTTGTCTGATAGCATAGCAAGTGCGGTCGAGAGCGCGAGTCAAGTGCACGCACGTGACTGCAGTGCATTGATTCATAATATATGGAAAACATTGATCCCGGATTCTTTCTAGCGTGGCCTCTTTTCCTTGTGCAGACATGATTCGGTCTGAGGAAATAATTACAGTGGGTGCCGTTACTTTTAGTAAGCTTAAGGTGTTTTTTATTAAGTTTATATTATGGTTAATTGCCCACTTTTCGTTCCATTACCTCTATATTTTTATTCTATTTCTATCAAACATTTATTAAAAAACTTATTCTTATTTCTTTTCCTTTTTATCAAACATATTTTAAGTTACAAAATTCTTTTCTATCCTGCTCTCTATTCTCATTCTATTCAAAACAAAATCTTTTCATTCAACCGAATATTGCCTTGCGTGTGGTTTTTGGCCCTTTGAGGCCTCCCTCGTTTAATTCACGATTGCTGCAGTGTTTTAGATATTTTTGTAACTATTTTTCATGATCTTTTTAACTTAACCCAAATCTACCCTCCTTTTTGTACTTCCCCACATACCATGAACCGTGCATTTATCTCATTTTTAAAGCTTGTAGCATTTGAACTACAAATTTAATGGTTTTACATCCTCTGAGCACACCAACTGTTACTTTGAAGTCAACACTGATGCTTTTACATCCACTGGGAGGGGTGAAAGTAGGCCATTGACAGTTGATTATGATGTTCAGCGCTGATCAAGAGACATGTTTTTTGACGTGAGATTTTGCCTTAAGTTGGAACCTATTGTCTGCTAAGGCCTTGATGATCCTGTACAGGTGGAGGTTCAGGGTTGCTTGTTGAATTTGGGGGAAATGAACATTCAAGTGGGCGATGAACTGATTAATCCTAAAGGAGCTATCGTGACATAGTAGGGAGTATTCCCTTCTATTTCTCACAGATTACGATGTAGCCCTTGGTCGACTCTCGAATTGCCAATGGGATACAGAGTTCTGTGTGCTTCTTTATTGTCGTTTCCCCAAATTTCTCAGGAAACCCTATCCTCATTTGTTTTCGGGGTGCATCATAGCTTATATGGACGTTATGGTTATCAACGGGGCATGCTCTCGTGCAGTGCACATGATCCTCTGGTTTGCTTGAATTTTCATGTCTTGTTGTCTCTGGCTGTGCTTTAAGTCATGTACTGTATGTGACCACTCTACCCAGAGGCTTGACTTTTTCCCACCTCACTTAGAAAGGTAAACAAGGTTTGGAGCGATCTCTAGTCCATGGACATGGTGTGCGTTTTCATCCCTTCGGCTTTCTTTACCAAAGCCCAACGATTTATCCCACTTGTTGATGAATTTTGATAGCTCCGATGATGTAAACATAATCTATTTTTCTTTCCATTACTTCTCTAATTTTGTTCTATCAAACATTGATTTGAAAACTTATTCTTATTTCTTTTCCTTTTCATCAAATATATTTCAAGTTACAAAATTCTTTTCTAGTCTGATATCAATTCTCATTTTGATTCTATAATCCCACCTCTAATTGGAAGTGTGTGTGGAAAGTAAGAATGAGAATTACATGCTTTATCTCTGGTAAGATGAGTTCTTTGAAAAGTCCATATTTCACAAAAAAGAAAAGAGAGATATATATTTTTGTTTTGGATAGGAAAATGTTATTTAACAATCTTGTCCTTTACACGTCGTTTTCATCCCTTTTCTCCTTTTGGTCCAGGTCCTTTGAATCTTTGGAAAACATTTATCTCGAATCTTTTCTGGCGTTGCCTTTTCTCTTGTGCAGGCATGATGCAGTGGGCGAATCAAATGGAACCTAAGTAAAGTTTGGAAGAAAGTATTGCTCATCGATGCATTTGGTTTTGAAGAAATAATAGGATCTTCAATGGTGCCACTGCTAATACTAGGTACTAGCAGATCGAGATAGGAAACTATGTTAATTTAAAGTCCTTGGGAACTTTTGTCATAGCAAAATCATAGGGCATTTATGTTGGGAAGATGTGATGCAGATTTTCTATCAAAAAGTGGATGGGAATTTTCTATTCATGCTGGAGACAAAATATTTTGGTTTCTTTTCTTATTTACTAAATGTATTTTAAATTGCAAAAATCTATTCTATTCTCATCTTTATTCTCATTTTCACTCCATTAAAAATCTTTTCATTCATTTTCATAAAAAAAAAAAATCTTTTCATTCAGCCAAAAATGACCTTAGATGTGATTTCTAGCCTTTGTGGTCTCCCTCGTTTGATTGCTATATTTTTCATGATATTTTATTATCTTAAATCTCCTATATAAAAAAAATTATAATTGTTAAATTCATCTCAATTGTAGAAACTGGTAAGATTTGGAATGCAAATTTAATGGCCATAAAGGCATGAATATTTGTATTAGTAATTTATCAATTATATTTACATTACATCATAACTCAAGTTAAATAATCGATATGTACCCTTCAGAGTTGCATTTCAATTGTTTGCTAATCACTGTTGTTTTGCCATAATTGTGGTTTGTCTTCGTGACACTGCATAAGCATGGAGGAAGCATCAATGCTTCTACATCCTCTGAGCACGCCGTCTATTACTTTGATGTTAACACTGATGCTTTTGAAGAGGTTTTAGACAGTTAGATCCCACAGTTGTGGTTTCCTTCATTTATTATTTCTTATGATAATTTTCTTATGGAAGATCTGATGTTTGGCCATGGTTTGCGTGCCAGATTTGCTCAGTTCTTCACTAAACCATTGATGTCTGTTGATACTACGACAAGGAAAATTAAAGCTGTTGACTGTGGTTAGCCAATTTTTTTTTTTAAATATTGTCTACTGTTTCGAGCTGACTTATTCTGTGGTAGGATATTTAACTTGTAGTTAGTAATAATGATGAACTTGGAAGCCTATGATCTTGTGATTCAGGAACTTAAAGATACTGTGTATATCCTCACTTCAAGGTCGTAGGTTGGGAATCACAATGATCTTGTCTTTTTATTTAGTAGGCTGTGGTTATTTTTTCATCCTCTAAGTTGAAACTTTCATGACATATGACTTTTTAATTAATGTATAAATATTACCACAATGGTGAGTTGTTTTTAAAATAAGAATATGTGTATGTGTATATTATTTTATGTTAGGTTAAAAAGTGATTTTTAGATTTTATGATATCTTTGTGGTCCTCAATTTATAAAAAAAAATTTACTATTTAGTAATTTTAAAATTTTATGATGTTTTTACGTATCTCCACATTTTTATGGCATTCTTTCTCATATAACTTCGGATTATTTTCAACAGTTATTCAAAATAGCTTTTCAAAATAATTAAAAATCTATTTTTTTTTTAGTTTCTGATTATTTTTAGAAGTGTAAGCAAACATTATAAAAATTTTACAAAATGGATTTAGTTTCAAAAAAATATGTCCCTTCACATGGAACAAGTTTAAACAAACGGCCCATATCAAGTAGGGAAAGGAAGTTAGGACTTTGCATTTGTTGATGTGTTTCGATTGCTTGAACTTTATGGGAAAGGGAATTTCTTTTTGACTGATAGTGCGTGCCTTATACAACTGTTATTAGTTGTTTTTAGTGGTGAGGATGGCATGACCATGTTCTTGTGGCAATTGGATACAAGGTTGATGCGTTTCTTGGCTCTAAGGGACATAGGTCTCCGGAAAGGTGAAAGTAGGCCATTGGCAGTTGATTACGATGTTCAGCGCTGATCAAGAGACATGTTTTTTGACGGGATATTTTGTCTCAAGTTGGAACCTATTGTCTGCTAAGGCCTTGATGATCCTGTACAGGTGGAGGTTCAGGGTTGCTTGTTGAATTTGGGGGAAATGAGCATTCAAGTGGGCGATGAACTGATTAATCCTAAAGGAGCTATCTTGACATAGTAGGGAGTATTCCCTTCTATTTCTCACAGATTACGATGTAGCCCTTGGTCGACTCTCGAATTGCCAATGGGATACAGAGTTCTGTGTGCTTCTTTATTGTCGTTTCCCCAAATTTCTCAGGAAACCCTATCCTCATTTGTTTTCGGGGTGCATCATAGCTTATATGGACGTTATGGTTATCAACGGGGCATGCTCTCGTGCAGTGCACATGATCCTCTGGTTTGCTTGAATTTTCATGTCTTGTTGTCTCTGGCTGTGCTTTAAGTCATGTACTGTATGTGACCACTCTACCCAGAGGCTTGACTTTTTCCCACCTCACTTAGGACAAGGTTTGGAGCGATCTCTAGTCCATGGACATGGTGTGCGTTTTCATCCCTTCGGCTTTCTTTACCAAAGCCCAACGACCATAAGACACTATCTATTTTTATCCCACTTGTTGATGAATTTCGATAGCTTGGATGATGTCAACATAATCTATTTTTCTTTCCATTATTTCTCTAATTTTGTTCTATCAAACATTTATTTGAAAACTTATTCTTATTTCTTTACCTTCTCATCAAATATATTTCAAGTTACAAAATTCTTTTCTAGTCTGATATCTATTCTCATTTTGATTCTAGTAAAAAATATTTTCATTCAACAAATTTTGCAGGGCGTGTGGCTTTTGACCCCTTGAGGCCTCCCTTGTTTTAATTCATGATTGCTGCGTTTCTACTTTCCCGGCCTCCACACCATGGACAATAAATTTATCTCAATTTTTAAACTAGTAACATTTGAACTACAAATTTATTGCTTTTACACCCTCTGAGCACACCAACTATTAATTTGAAGTTAACACTGATGCTTTTGATGAGGCTTTAGATGGGTAGATACCACTGTTATGATTTCCTTGATTTCTTACGGTAATTTCCTTGTAGAAGATTTCAGGTTAGGCCATGGTTTGCCTTCCAGATTTGCTCAGTTCGCCATTAAGCCATTGATGTCTTCTGATGCTATCAGAAGGGAAATTAAAGCTGTTGACTCTGGCTAGCCAATATTTCATAAAATTGTCCCATGTCTCAAGCTTTACCCCCTAGCTTCTCATCTCTATACTCTACCTTGCTCCTTTTCAGAGAAAGTCAAAAGAACCTATTATCTGATGCTTTGAGAAAGGACTAGGTGTATTGCCTTTCTGGAGTCTGTAGGGGTGCATAGTAGAAAATGGTAGAAAAGCAAAATATAAAATTTATCTAGTTATGACGCGTCAAATTTTATGGAGTTTTGAGTGAAATATCTCTTATTCGTTTTGGATGAAAAACATTATAGTATTAATGATCATTTCATGTATCAAGGGATCTCTTCATGACTTAACATTCTAAAGTGAGTGAAACATCTCTTAATTTCAACGCTTAAAATATTTTGTTCGGGGCAGGTTGAAAACACGATTTCCCGATAGCTAAAGGAGTTCCCATGACGTGCATGCGTGAGTTTATTTGTTCAGTTACTTTAGTTTTGCTGCATCAATAAAACAACTAAGACGTGAGGCCAGTCCCTTTTTAGCAGCTTTACTTTTTATGGGTCTTTGCCTCAAGGTTCCACTTTCTTTAATTAATCTGGCCACTGGTTTCATTTGTGTGTGTTCTGTGACTTATAGTAGGTTCTGAAGTGACTTTAGTTGCTGTGTGTCGGATTGCAATGGGACCGATTGAGACTAAGTTTACTGTTACTGATGTCTTGGGGCCTAATGAAATCATTTGGACCATTTTCTTTGTCAATGTAATAGGGGAGAATTTTTTAGCCTCTAAACTGTGCTGGATGCCAGAAGGACCTAGTGAGGAGGAAACTGTTCTCTGTGAAGTTAGTAGTCAACCATGCTTGGTGGGATCATTGTTTGTAATATTCAACCTTTTTTCTAGAACAATCTTAATTAATGTCATTTTGAGCTTATTAATGCTAAAAGAAATAATTCTGATCTTTAATGCTTGTTCCTATGTATTTGAGTACTTTACTGAAGGATCTTTCTCTGGAGCTAGTTGAAGTGCTTCTCATCGGCGATCCTGATACTGATAAGTTTGAATTATCTCCTGACGTTGCTCTGTGTTTTGAATTCAAGTTCTTTATCTTTGTTGCTGTGATTTAACCAGTGTTCTGCTTACATGGACGTTTGTGTCGGCTCCAAACGGTCTCGAAGGCTTTGAACATTTCCCTGGTAAAGTTTGACTTTTTGAGCAGGTCGTTGTGTCTGCTTACATTTATAATTTCATATGCATCGCACAACTTCGATAGCTTTCGTAAGAAGAGTTCTTTGAAAGCCTAAAATAATTTTTTATTTTTTTCTTAAAATATTTTTATTAAGATTACCATGTTTTTTTGCTCATTTTTAATTCTCATGTTTTAGGCAAAAAAAAAAAAGAAAATCTCATGTCTATTTTTATACTATCAAGCATATATTTTACATCGCAAGATTCTATTCTATTCTCATCTTTATTCCTATTTTCATTCTATTAGATATCTTTTCGTTCCACCAAATATGGTCTTACAACAGGGCCTCACTCATTTTGCCAATTTCTATTTTCTTTGAGAGAGTTTTGTAACGGCCTTCTGGATATTTATTGTTAACCCAAATCTAGCTTCTTCTTGTACTACTTTTCCCCAACTCCCATGTTTATTAATAAAGTTGAAGACATTAAATTTATCTCAATTTTAAAACTGGTAACATTTGAGCCACAAATTTAATGTCTCGGTCTAATTATTTTAGTAATTTATCAATTATACTTACGCCATAACTCAAGTTAAAGAATTTATATTTACACCAACCATTACTTTGGTGTTAACATTGGTGCTTTTGAGGAGGCTTTAGACATGGTGAGCCCACTGTTGTGGTCTCCTTCATTTCCTATTTCCTGTGATAATTTTCTTTCACAAGATCTGATGTTAGGCCATGGTTTGTCTTCCAAATTTGCTCAATTCTTCATCGAATCAATTAGATCTGCTGATGTTACCATGAGGGAAATGATTCTATATGGCATATTGAAATTTAATTTATATGGTATGTTGCATTTTGATATTTTAAAGGGAAAAAGGGTGATTGGCTTACGGGGCGGATCTTTTTTTGTGGGATGGGTCTTGTAAATAGGAGCCCCCTGTATAAAAGGGGCCTAATGTGTTTCATAAAATAGAAAAAGGGGGGGGGGTATATTTTTTATTGGAAAGTCAGAGGAGTTATTTGACAATCTTTTCCTTTACATGTGGTTTTCATCCCTTTACCCCTTTAGGTCCCCTTCCTTTGAATCTTTGGATGACATTAATCTTGAATCCTTTCTGGCGTAGCTTTTTCTCTCGTGCAGACATGATGCAATGGGCCAATCAAATGGAATCCAAGCAAGTTTGGATGAATGTATTCCTCATCGGTGTATTTGGCTTTGAAGAAATAATGGGATCTTCAATGGTGCCAATACTAGGCACTAGCAGATCAAGATAGGAAGCTATGTCAAATTAAAGTCCTTGGGACGTATGGGATTTATGTTGGAAAGAAACGATTTAGATTTTCTATCAAAAAGTGAAGGGGAAGTTACTGTTCATGTTGGAAATACAGGTTAGATGACTAAAATTCACCATAATTTTTTATGTGTATAGTTTAAGATATTTTACTAAGGTTATCATGGTCAGTTGCTCATTTTTGTTTCCCAATGCTTCTCTATTTTTATTCTACCAGTGCGACTAATAAAAAACTGTTCTTATTTTTTTCCTATCTTCTATATATATTTCAAATTACAAATCCTATTCTACTCTCTTTATATTCCCATCTCCATTCTATTAAAAATCTTTGCATTCAATCAACCACGGACGTGAAGAATACGTACAATCATCTATAATTGATTTTCCATTTTTGACCGATTGATTGTAGTTTTATTTATCACACCATGTCATGCTTCCGTTGTGTTTCAATTTTAATTTTGTTTTAGTGAGTTTTGTTTCAATTTTAATGCCTGTAGCTGTAATTAACTTATTTCCAATCACCATTCACCTTCCCACCTGATTGATTGATTCTGCAGTCTTGTTAATAATATCATCTGCAAATAGCATCAGTTGCCTTTGTAGGGTTTGCTGTGAAGGGCGCTGCGAGTAGGCAATGAAAGGTAGAACTGGAGGTATTTTTTGTCGATGTATTTGGCTTTGGAAATCTTCATTCTATATACCAAACATGAAAGCATGGCTTTCATGTTGTAAAGATCTGGGATATGGCCCGTGTCTTTCCATAAAAAATGGATGAATATTTGCTTCTCAGGTTGGAAATACTAGTAAAATGACTAATCCATCCTAATTTTTTAATATTTAGTTTAAGATATTTTCATTATTTTTTATTAAGGTATTATGGTCAGTTGCTCTTTTTAGTTCCCATTACCTCTCTATTTTTATCCTATCAATCAAATATATAATAAAAAATATTTTTATTTCTTTTCTTATTTACCAAATATATTTTAAATTGTAAAATTCTCTCCTATTCTCGTCTCTATTCTCATTTTCGCTCCATCAAATGTGATTTCTAGCCTTTGTGGCCTCGCTTGTTTGATTGCTGTATTTTTCGTGATATCTTATCATATTAAATCATGTGCATAAAAAAATTATAAATCTTGAATTCATCTCAATTTTAGAAACCAGTAACAATGCAAATTTAATGGCCTAGAATATTTGTATTAGTAATTTATGAATTATATTTACATTTTTTATATCATCCAATTATATTTACATTTTTTATCTACAAATTAATGACGGTCTAAATTTTTAATTTCTTAATTTCTTTAAGAAAAGTTGCGTGAATGCTACTCTATTCTAGTACTATTTAATTGTGAGATGGTGCTTGGACCATTATTCCACTGTCGTCTGAGCATTGGTTTTACAGCTATGCGAAGAAGAAACGGCATCTGTTCTAATACTACGTCTGATGCGAGGTCATCATCGTCTGACAGTTGAAGAAGAAATGGCAGGTTTTGCAGCGATAGCCTCTTCGTCCCTCGTTTGTACAGTGCTGGGTTTTATTATTCATCAACCTCCTTTCCACTCCTTTTTCTTTCCATTCTATTTTCAAAGTGGTAACTGCTGCAACCTCTTTTGCTGTTTCTGTGACATGTTTGTTTTGATGCTTGTAAATAGTTTCCCCGCTAATACTGGCAAAGATGGAAAATGGCCCATCTTAAGATCCATTTAGAAACTTCATGCATCCCAAACGTCGCAAAACCCTTGCTGCGGTTGACAATGATCAATGAACAATATATTCCCAACTAACAAATCACGAACCTTGAGAGGGCTGAATTCGTCTGATCGGCACTGCTTGCGCGTGGTGAAAGTCGAAAGCACGAGTCGCACGCTACATGACTGCAATGCAGGGACTCGTGTCGCGGATGTGATGCAATGGGCCAACTAATGGAATCTAAGCAAAGGTAAAATGAAAAGAATTGAGCAGGGGGTCGCTCTTGCAATTATTTGTCAGTGTATCTGGCCTTCTAATAAATAATAATGGGGTCTTCTATTGTGCCCATACTAGCAGATCAGAGGCTCTGTCGAATTAAGGCCGAAGCTGTCAATGGTAGCTTAGACTGGAGACACAAGTGGGATATAGTCTCGGCGGCTGCCGTGGGATAATCCGAAACCATAAGGGCAACATGACGCGGAGGTTTTGTGTTATTTATCCCGCTAAATTGATTATAATTTTTAAGAATCTCATTGAATCCCCTTTTCATTGTCTCTCGTTTTAGTCTTCTGGGACTAACAGATAATATTTGTGTCGACGTTGGGGCTTAATTTACAGATGACCGTCCAGAAATCAAAAATATATCAGCGAACATGAAAAATAGTTATTTTAATATATTCAATCGTGTAGAATTGTATTTTTTAAATTATAAGATTTTAATATTGATTAAAATATTTTTTTCAGCTAAATTTTAGCTCTAATTCTTTAAATTTATCTAAAATTTTATGAATTATTTTCTTAATTTGTTTATTAAAGCATCATTTAATTTTATCAAAAAAACTTTTGCATTAAATTTTTAAATATTAACTAAATATTATGAAATATTATATAGTAAGTTTATTTTTTAAAATAATAATGATTGATAAAAATAATTATTTAAGCTCAGTGATATTTGAATTAAAGGGTTGAAAATATATTGTATAAGATTAAAAAAAAATATTTTTAAGCATCAAAATTCAAAATACACTTTAACTTTTTTGTTTGGTTAATTAAAAAAGGTACCCTCTCCCCCACGCGAACAACAATCAGAAAAAGTTGCAGTTTTGTTCGAGGATGAAAGATTAATGATGGATTTTGATTGTTCCTGTGCCTGATATTTGAGTACTAGAGGAATTGTGGGAGAATGCAGAGTTGCTGTTGGAAGAGAAATGAAATGTTGCTGTCCACTTGGCTGCCAGCACGTTTCTCTCTTGGGATTGAGAGGAGAAGTGACAGAAGAGAGAAGAGAGGAAAGAAGCGACTACAAATTGACGATGGCGGTGGGGAAGGAAGAGGTAGATATTTTTAAAGCTCGCTCGGACAAGAGGGATTACAGAAGGATCGTTCTTCGAAACTCACTTGAAGTGCTTCTCATTGCGATCCCAATATCGATATGGTTGAATCTTCTCCCAATGTTGTTTTCTATTTTGAATTCTAGTCTTTTTTAAATTATCTGTGTCTGTTATTTTTCTAGTGTCGACTCCTTCAATGATCCAGACAGTCTTGAAGGCCTTGCCCATTTCTTGGGTATAGTTTGACTTTTTGATGCGGTCATCGGGTTTTGTTAAATTTTTTATACTTTGAACGACGTCGATTGTGGGGGAAGGGTCTTTCCTTTTCGGTTCAAGATGGGGGAAGTGGTGGGAAAAGGAGGTAAGGAAAAGGAGAGGCACCTTCCCCCCTCCCCACCGCCCACAAAAACGCGGGGCGGGCTACTACTTTGATAGCTTTTCAGTTTGAATATTTTTATTTTGCTTGCTGCGTTGGTAAAAACTCGGTGTTGTTGGAGAGTTGCATGTTCCAATATACTTTAAAATTAAAATTACTTTCTGCATGAATAATCAATAATTGCCGCCCAGCTATTGTCAAGTTGACTTTAACAATAGATGGCTTCCCACCCAAAGAGAGACAAGAAATAAGGAGAATGATAGACCTACCTAATCTGTTAGCAGAATTCAATTTATATTTTAACATAGATTGCTCACCTTAAGGGCGCTTTATCTGAGGATGTGATGGGAATGCTACTTATTTAAAAAATTATAACCTGATGATCAGTTGATTTTTGTTGCTTGCAGAGCACATGCTGTTTTATGCCAGTGAAAAATAACCCGTAGAAGATAGCTACTTCAAGTATATTACTGAGGTAAATGCTGCTATTATTTTTTTTGACTAATGCTAGATGAGTAGGACCACCGGAGGTGCTCAAGTATTGGGTTAATGCTATCATAATTTTTAGATACCTGAGACTGTTTAATTCCTAGAGCTACTGTAGAATTTCCTATTCAGTTTAGTACTTTAATGCCTTTTTTGTAATTTATTTATTTGTATTGTATGAAATTGGAGAGACTAAAGGAAATATTTGATCTCTCATAAGGCTTTTGAAAATTACTGAAAAGTTTTACAGACCTGAGGCAAGTTAGAGCTACTATTACTTTTTGGGAAGCCTTGATATGGAATGATGAGCTTATTGTATTTCCTTGATCAACGTATTGAGTTCTAATAATGATTTAAAGTTGTAAAATGATGAACTGAAAGGCAAGTTCATGCATCTAATAAAGCTTCTAACATTATAATTGATTATAAAAAATCTTCAAGCTTTGGATTGTAATTAAACTTGTTAATATATTTATTTGTGATTGATATATGCAAATGTCCCAAGAGGGGGGTGAATTGGGCTAATTGAAAATTTAAATAAAATGCGTTAATAATAAGTGAGATGAAGGAACGAAATCATCAATCACGAGAGTAGAAGGAATGGAGCTTGACATAGATGATTATAAGTCTCTGAAGACTTTGCTCTGAATCTGTTGAGTCTAGGCAAGGCATTTCTTGGTCTTCTCACAACAGGTTAACCTTTATGCTTGCCACTTCCCGAATCTTCAACAATGCTTTTATCTAATCCACTATCTTGAACCTTGCTGTCTGCCTTGTGAACTGACTTTGCATCACACTTCTCCCTCTTTTCGTCATCAAACAAAAGGCTTGGACAAATTAACAGGAACAAACAAGTTGGATGAAGGCATATAAGATGAAGAAGTACCACTTTCAATCCAGATTAGTTTGTTCTTGAACCTTGGTAGAGGCTTGAACACTGCACCAAATTTCAATATGGTAGTGAATGGTGGGGAAACAACACAAAATTAAGATTTCTCTTGATTAAGTCTTGAAAGGCTTTAGTATAGTTAACACCAAAGAAGATGGAGTAGAGTAGAAGGTGAGGATGACTGTATAGACTCTTAAGTCTTCCTCATCATTAGATATCTTAATATACTCTCTGGCAATCTGGCCACAACCAGTGCTAGCTTGTTGCTTTCTGAAGCATGTGACTCAGCTCCTTTTGAACTATCTTCAAACATGGCTCTTAGTTCAGAAATTAATAGAGAAAACTGGTCCAACCCTCAGATTCTCAATCTTAAAGGGTATTTGTAAGTCACTATCAATGGTTGTCCCAATCTCTTTCTTTAAAGTAAAGGTGCTGGATGTGTGTACTAACACAAATCCTCATGTAAAAGAACACTAACATTCTTTTGGAAAGAGACACAGTAGGAGTACCCATTCTAAAAAGAGAGAATAGTGCTCGATGAGTCTCTTGGTCTTGAGCTCTCAGCAAGCCAATTTCTTCCTAAAATTCCTTCTCTAATTTCTTTAGAGGCTTTCTTCAATTTCTTATCGAAATCTTTAACTTATCTTTTAAGACACTAGGTGAAAAGCTCAGCTTGAATCTTGAATCTCCTATCCAACCACTTGACAGTATCTGAATCAAGATATACTCCTTGTGATGATGGTGGGGGACAGATGAATCATTCTGAGTTAGTGAGAACTCTTATCTGCCTTGAGCACTATGAGCAGCTACTTAATGAGCTTCACTCTGGGCACCACCCTCCTCCTGTCTTAAGATCTCCATATTTCTCAAAGTCACAGAATTGATCTCCTCATTTCCCAATACTTATTGCCTGCTAGGTACATAATCTTCTAATCTTCCAGCATTTTAGAAATTATATTTCCATAGATGAGATATTTTCCATCTCTTTTTTTGCTCAGCTGGACTAAGTTCTTGATCTTTCAAAGATAATGGAGGCGACATCAAATTTAAATCCTTGATTAAAGCAATT